>NW_026294785.1:127500-225276 GCF_026119805.1 Tympanuchus pallidicinctus | reverse complement strand
AGAGCCCCCCGGGGTGCCGGGTTCACACCTGGGACTGAAGGCGGCCCGGGGGTGGCGGCGCGTTCGGTGTCGGAACCGGAGCTGCCGGGGCTGGAGGAGCCGGAGCCGGGCGGGGGGCGCGGGGAGGGGGCGCGCCGGGTTCCCCCCCGGCCCTTCAGGGTGCTGAGCTTGGCGTCCAGCGACAGCGTGCGGGGACGGGCGCGGGGCCGGGGGCTGCAGCCGGCGGGGGGGGCGGCGTGCGGGGGGGGACCCTCGAAGAGGGAGAGCCACGGGGGGCAGCCCCGCGCCCCCCCCGCCAGCGCCGCAGCGCGCCGCGTCAGGATGTCCGTCACGGCCTCGATGTCGTCGGAAGGGTCAATAGCTGCGGGGAAGGACGGTCAGCGGCGGGGCGGGGGGCTGCGCACCGCGGAGGGGGGGGTCGAAGGAGGGGGGCGCGCCCCACGGACACGCCGTGCCCCATGGATGCGGTGCGCGGGGCGGGACTACAGCCGGGTGACTGCAGCACCGGGACGGGGACAAACGGGACGTGCGCTGCGCCAGGGGACGCGGCCGGGATGCGCGCCATAGCGGGGATGTGCCCTATGGATGGGATGCGCCCTATGGATGGGATGTGCCCTATAGCTGGGATGTGCCCTATAGATGGGATGTGCCCCATAGATGGGATGTGCCCTATAGATGGGATGTGCCCTATGGCTGGGATGTGCCCTATAGATGGGATGTGCCCTATGGCTGGGATGTGCCCTATAGCTGGGATGTGCCCTATAGCCGGGATGTGCCCTATGGCTGGGATGTGCCCTATAGCTGGGATGTGCCCTATAGCCGGGATGTGCCCTATAGATGGGATGTGCCCTATAGCCGGGATGTGCCCTATAGATGGGATGTGCCCTATAGCTGGGATGTGCCCTATAGATGGGATGTGCCCTATAGATGGGATGCGCCCTATAGATGGGATGTGCCCCATAGCGGGGATGTGCCCTATGGATGGGATGTGCCCTATAGATGGGATGTGCCCTATAGATGGGGATGTGCCCTATAGCTGGGATGCGCCCTATGGCTGGGATGTGCCCTATAGCCGGGAATGTGCCCTATAGATGGGATGTGCCCTATAGCTGGGATGTGCCCTATAGATGGGATGTGCCCTATAGCTGGGATGTGCCCTATAGATGGGATGTGCCCCATAGATGGGATGTGCCCCATAGATGGGATGTGCCCTATAGATGGGATGTGCCCTATGGCTGGGATGTGCCCTATAGATGGGATGTGCCCTATGGCTGGGATGTGCCCTATAGCTGGGATGTGCCCTATAGCCGGGATGTGCCCTATGGCTGGGATGTGCCCTATAGCTGGGATGTGCCCTATAGCCGGGATGTGCCCTATAGATGGGATGTGCCCTATAGCCGGGATGTGCCCTATAGATGGGATGTGCCCTATAGCTGGGATGTGCCCTATAGATGGGATGTGCCCTATAGATGGGATGCGCCCTATAGATGGGATGTGCCCCATAGCGGGGATGTGCCCTATGGATGGGATGTGCCCTATAGATGGGATGTGCCCTATAGATGGGATGTGCCCTATAGCTGGGATGCGCCCTATGGCTGGGATGTGCCCTATAGCTGGGATGTGCCCTATAGCCGGGATGTGCCCTATAGATGGGATGTGCCCTATAGCTGGGATGTGCCCTATAGATGGGATGTGCCCTATAGCTGGGATGTGCCCTATGGATGGGATGTGCCCTATAGATGGGATGTGCCCTATAGCTGGGATGTGCCCTATAGATGGGATGTGCCCCATAGATGGGATGTGCCCTATAGCTGGGATGTGCCCTATAGCTGGGATGTGCCCCATAGATGGGATGTGCCCTATGGCTGGGATGTGCCCTATAGCCGGGATGTGCCCTATAGATGGGATGTGCCCTATAGATGGGATGTGCCCTATGGCTGGGATGTGCCCTATAGCCGGGATGTGCCCTATAGCTGGGATGTGCCCTATAGATGGGATGTGCCCTATAGCCGGGATGTGCCCTATGGCTGGGATGTGCCCTATAGATGGGATGTGCCCTATAGATGGGATGTGCCCTATAGCTGGGATGTGCCCTATGGCTGGGATGTGCCCTATAGATGGGATGTGCCCTATAGATGGGATGTGCCCTATAGCCGGGATGTGCCCTATAGCTGGGATGTGCCCTATAGATGGGATGTGCCCTATAGCCGGGATGTGCCCTATAGCTGGGATGTGCCCTATAGATGGGATGTGCCCTATAGATGGGATGTGCCCTATAGCCGGGATGTGCCCTATAGCTGGGATGTGCCCTATAGATGGGATGTGCCCTATAGCCGGGATGTGCCCTATAGCTGGGATGTGCCCTATGGCTGGGATGTGCCCTATGGCTGGGATGTGCCCTATAGATGGGATGTGCCCTATGGTGGGGATGTGCCCTATAGCCGGGATGTGCCCTATGGCTGGGATGTGCCCTATAGACAGGATGTGCCCTATGGTGGGGATGTGCCCTATAGCTGGGATGTGCCCTATAGATGGGATGTGCCCTATAGATGGGATGTGCCCTATGGCTGGGATGTGCCCTATAGTAGGGATGTGCCCCACAGCCGGGACAACTGCGCTGTGCTCTGCAGCCACGCTGGCCGGGCTGCACCCACGGCAGCACAGCCGGGAGATGCACAGCGGTGCCGCGTCCCACGCCGTGCCCCACAGCCGTGCCCCACAGTGGGCACCGAGCAGCGGCGGCAGAGGCCCCGTACGTCACCTGTCGCTGTAATAGGAGGAGAGCAGCGCGCGGATCTCCGCCGAGACGGCGTTATCCTGCAGCAGGAGCCCCTCGCAGGAGGGCACGGCCGGGCCGGGCAGCGCTGGCACCGAGCGCGGAGAGGAGCACAGAGAGGAGCGGAGACACAGGGAGAGCAGACGGCAGAGAGCCGGGCAGCAGGAGGAGGAAGAGGAGGATGAGGAGGAGGAAGAGAGCGAGGAAGAGAAGGAGGAAGAGGAGCAGCAGGAAGAGGAGGAGGCTGCGCTCACCCATCTCGTGGTACAGCGATCCCTGGCGCGGCAGCGGGGCGGGCGGGCGGCGCGGCGGCGGCGCGTCGATGCGCATCAGCTCGTCGCAGCACTGCTTCCACTGACCTGCGGGCACGGGGGGGGGGGTCGGGCCGCGGCCCACGGCCGTAAGCGCGGTGCGGGCCGGGCCGGGGTGTCTCGGGGTGCCGCCGTGCCCCGGCCCCACGCACTCATGTCGTAGAAGTGCTGCCAGAACGCCTCCATCCAGCGCTGCGTCTCGGCGCGGCTCTCGGCCAGCAGCGTGTGCGTCACCTCCTCCGCCCCGTAGCGGTTGGTCACCGTCATGCTGTGCAGTTTGCCCCGCGCCTCCTGCTCCGTGGCGCGGATCCGCGTCTCCTGCACGGCACGGCCGTCAGCCCCCCGCCCGCAGCCGCCTCCCCCCCAAATGAGCCCCCAAACCTTGTTGATGGCGATGGTGAGCGCGGGCTGCACGCCGCCCTCCGCCTCCTGCGCCCGCCGGTAGCACAGCAGGTTGGTGCCGCGCAGCACGCAGAACAGCCGCGCCCAGCCCTGCGGATCCCCCGGCGCCTGCTGCGAGGAGGGAGGCCGTAAGGACCGCGACCCCCAGCCGCCCACCGCGGGGATCCCCGCTCCCGTCGCACCGCAGCCGCTGCCGGTGGTGGCTGAGAGGTGGGGGCTGCTGCTGCCGCCCGGCCCCACGGCACCCCCGACCCGTTTCCATCCCCGCCCCCACCGTGCTGCCCATCCCATCCCATCCCATCCCATCCCATCCCATCCCACCCCATCCCACCCCATCCCATCCCACCCCATCCCACCCCATCCCATCCCCATCCCACCCCATCCCATCCCATCCCATCCCATCCCACCCCACCCCATCCCACCCCATCCCATCCAAACCCATCCCCTCCCATCCCATCCCACCCCATCCCATCCCATCCATCCCATCCCATCCCATCCCATCCCACCCCATCCCATCCCATCCCATCCCATCCCATCCCCATCCCATCCCATCCCATCCCACCCCATCCCATCCCATCCCATCCCCATCCCATCCCCTCCCCTCCCATCCCCTCCCCTCCCATCCCCTCCCATCCCATCCCATCCCATCCCATCCCATCCCATCCCATCCCATCCCATCCCATCCCATCCCATCCCATCCCATCCCATCCCATCCCACCCCACCCCATCCCATCCCATCCCATCCCATCCCACCCCATCCCATCCCATCCATCCCATCCCATCCCATCCCATCCCATCCCATCCCATCCCATCCCATCCCATCCCATCCCATCCCATCCCACCCCATCCCCTCCCATCCCATCCCATCCCATCCCATCCCCACCCCCATCCAACCTCCATCCCATCGCACCTTGCCAACGCTCCCATTCCATTTCCATCCCCCCCAACGCCGCCCCCTCCTCTTCCCCATTCCCCTCCCCATCTCCCCCTGCCCCACACCCCCCCGTGCCCCCCGATCCCCCCCACATACCTGCACCTTCAGGAAGCCGCACATCACCTGCGCCGCCATGCAGCGGGGCTGTGCAGCCAGGCGGCAGCACATACTGCCGTACAGCGGCAGCCAGAAGGAGCTCTCCTCTGGGGGGGGGGGGGGCACACGGCACTCAGCGGCCGCCCGGCGCAGGGAAGACCCCCAGGCGCCCCCCTCCCCTCCCCGCCTTGCTGTGACCGCATCCCCGCATCGGCCCCCCCTCCCCGAAGCGCGGCCCCCCTCGGCCCCCCGCGCCCCCTTTGCTCACCGCTGCAGGCGATGGCGAGGTCGTGCGTGCGGAATCCGTCCTGCACCTCGGCCAGGGACAGCACGGTGTGCGCCAGCAGGTGATATTTGGGACCCCTGCAGGGCGCGGGGCTGAGGGGCACTGCGCCCCCCCACGGCCCCGCACCCCACATTGGCGCCCCCGCGCTCCCGGATGCCCACATCCCTTTCCATTCCTATTTTCGCCTCCGTTCCCATCCCACTGCCATCCTCGGCCCCATTCCAACCCCATCTCTGCTCCCATTCCCACCCGTGTTGGGACACAGGGACACACAGACAGAGGGACACAGAGGTGTGGAGCACTGTGGGTTCAGGTCATTCCCATCCCATCCCATTCCCATCCCATCCCATCCCATCCCCATCCCATCTCCACCCTTCCCATCCCCATACCCATTCTATCCCTACCCCATTCCTTCCTCATCCCCATCTCACCCCATCCCCATCCCCATCCCATCCCACCCCACCCCATCCCCATCCCCATCCCATCCCATCCCATCCCATACCCTCCCACCCCACCCCACACCATTCCATCCCATCCCATCCCATCCCATCCCACCCCATCCATCCCATCCCATCCCATCCCATCCATCCCATCCCATCCCATCCCATCCCATCCCATCCCATCCCATCCCATCCCATCCCATCCCATCCCATCCCATCCCATCCCACCCCATCCCATCCCATCCCACCCCATCCCATCCCATCCCATCCCATCCATCCCACCCCATATCCCCCCCTCACAGTCACACGCCGGCACTCACGGCACGCTGGGGGCCGGCAGCAGCAGAGCCCCCCCCCCGTTTGCCGTGGGGCTCCCAGGCCCCCCATCCATGGTGGCCCGCAGGCGGCGCCCGGCGGAGCGGCCCAGGGAGCTGCTGAGTTTGCTGGCCAGCTTCCTGGGCGCGCTGCCCCCCACGTCGTCCCCCAGCCCCGCGCTGTACAGCTCCACCTTCAGCAGGAAATCCGGGCCGGCCTCCGAGCTGAGAGCGGCGTCAGCGCGGGGTCGGGGCCCGGGGGGGTGGAGGGGGGAGGCGGGGATAAGGAGACGGAAACGGGCGCGCGTGGGGTGCGGGGACGCGGGGTGTAGAGGTGTGAGGATGTGGCACGAGGGGACACGGGGCTGGGTGTGAGATCGGGGGGTGTGGGGACACGGGGATGTGGGGATGTGGGGACACGGGGATGTGGGGACATGGGGACATGGGGACACGGGGATGTGGGGACGCAGGGACGCAAGAATGTGGGTACATGGGGATGTGGGGATGTGGGGACATGGGGACATAGGGGCGCAGGGACACAGGGATGTGGGGACACGGGTACACGGGGATGCTGGGATGAGGGGACATGGGGACATGGGGACATGGGGACGCAGGGATGCAGGAATGTGGGTACATGGGGATGTGGGGATGAGGGGACACGGGGACATGGGGATGCGAGGATGCGGGGAGATGGGGACACGGGGGTGCAGGGACGTGGGGACATGGGGACGCAGGGATGCAAGAATGTGGGTACATGGGGATGTAGGGATGTGGGGACATGGGGACATAGGGGTGCAGGGACACAGGGATGCAGGGATGAGGAGACACGGGGACGTGGGGATGCGAGGATGCGGGGACACGGGGACACAGGGGTGCGGGGACACAGGGACACAGGGATGTGGGGACATGGGGACGCAGGGACACAGGGATGTGGGGACGCGGGCTGCCGCGGTGTGGCAGTGTGGGGATGCGAGGCTGTGCGAAGGCGACACAGGGGGACGTGGGGACACAGGGATGCAGGGACCCGGGGACGCGGGGACGCGGCGCCATGGGCTGCCGCGGTGTGGGATGCGGGGATGCGAGGCCGTGCGGCGCGGGGCGGCGCGGGGACGCGGAGGTGCGGGGCGCTCACAAGAGCACGGCGCTCTCGAAGCAGATGTCGGTGAGCGTGCGGTCCACCAGCACCATCTCGGTGTCGTGGATCTCGGCGCCCAGCTGCAGGAGGCAGAAGACGGCGCAGCGGTGCAGCTCTGCGCGGGGCGGGGGGTCAGGAGGTGCGGGGAGCGGGGGGGGGGGGGGGGTGCGGGACCACCACCACCACCACCACCCCCCCCCCCCCAGCTCACCCCCTTTGTTCCTGAAGTACTCCGTGTCCTTCCACATCAGCGGGATGCGCAGGTCTGGCGGGGGGGGCGGCGGTGAGGCTGCGGGAACCTCAAGGCCCTGGGACCCCCATCAATAGCGGGACCCCCGGCATCCCCACACCCTGGGACTCCCACTGCCCTCCTCACCACGGGACCCCCAGCATCCCCAGCCATGGGACCCCCAGTGCCCTCCCCACCCCGGCATCCCTGGCATCCCCACACCCTGGGACCCCCATTGCCCTTCCCACGGTGGGACCCCCAGTATCCCCACACCATGGGACCCCCACCGCATCCCCAGCCACGGGACCCCCATTGCCCTCCCCACCCTGGGACCCCAGGCATCCCCACACCCTGGGACCCCCACTGCCCTCCTCACCATATGACCCCACCATCCCCTTGATGCCTGGTTATTCCCCCCTATGGAGCCCCCAACAGCCCTCAACACGGGACCCCCATCGCCCCCCAGCAGTCAATGCCGAGTGCCCACCCAACCACGGGACCCCCGCTGCCCATCCTCACCATGGGACCCCCAGCATCCTCACACCATGGGACCCCCAATGCATCCCCAGACTATGGGACCCCCATTGTCCTTCCCACCACGGGTCCCCAGGCATCCCCACACCATGGGACCCCCACCGCATCCCCAGCCACGGGACCCCCATTGCCCTCCCCACCCTGGGACCCCAGGCATCCCCACACCCTGGGACCCCCATTGCCCTCCTCACCACAGGACCCCCAGCGCCTCCCCACAGAATGGGACCCCCATCACCCCCCAGCAGTGGGTGCCCAGTGCCCACCCAACCACGGGACCCCCGCTGCCCACCCTCACCATGGGACCCCCAGTATCTCCCCACACCACAGGACCCCCAATGCATCCCCAGACTATGGGACCCCATTGTCCTTCCCACCACGGGTCCCCAGGCATCCCCACACCCTGGGACCCCCATTGCCCTCCCCACCGCGAGACCCCCATCGCCCCCCAGCAGTGGCTGCCCAGTGCCCAGTGCCCTCCTACCCTGGGACCCCCAGCTCCCCACACCATGGGACCCCCACTGCATCCCCAGCCATAGGATCCCCATTGCCCTCCCCACCCTGGGACCCCCAGCATCCCCACACCCTGCGACCCCCATTGCCCTTCCCACCGCGGGACCCCCAGTATCCCCACATCATGGGACCCCCAATGCATCCACACACTCTGGGGCCCCCACTGCCCTCCCTACCCTGGGACCCCTGGCATCCCCACACCTTGGGACCCCCAATGCATCCCCACAACATGGGACCCCCATTGCCCTCCCCACCGCGGGACCCCCATCGCCCCCCAGCAGTGGCTGCCCAGTGCCCACCCAGCCACGGGACCCCCGCTGCCCACCCTCACCATGAGACCCCCAGTACCTCCCCACACCTTGGGACCCCCAGTATCCCCACATCATGGGACCCCGAATGCATCCCCACACCCTGGGACCCCCATTGCCCTTCCCACGGTGGGACCCCCAGTATCCCCACACCCTGGGACCCTCATCACCCCCCAGCAGTGGGTGCCCAGTGCCCACCCAGCCATGGGACCCCCGCTGCCCACCCTCACCATGAGACCCCCAGTACCTCCCCACACCTTGGGACCCCCACCCCATCCCCACACCCTGGGACCCCCATTGCCCTTCCCACCGCGGGACCCCCAGCATCCCCAGCCATGGGACCCCCAGTGCTCCCCCAGCCATGCAGTTCCCAGTGCCCTCCCACCCTGGGACCCCCAGCATCCCCACATCATGAGACCCCCACCGTACCCCCAGCCATGGGACCCCCATTGCCCTCCCCACCCTGGCACCCCTGGCATCCCCACACCCTGGGACCCCCATTGCCCTTCCCACGGTGGGACCCCCAGTATCCCCACACCATGGGACCCCCACTGCATTCTCAGCCATGGGACCCCCATTGCCCTCCCCACCCTGGGACTCCCAATGCATCTCCACACCCTGGGACCCCCATTGCCGTCCCCACCGCGGGACCCCCATCGCCCCCCAGCAGTGGGTGCCCAGTGCCCAGTGCCCTTCCACCCTGGGACCCCCAGCATCCCCACATCATGAGACCCCCATTGCCCTCCCCAAACTGGGACCCCTGGCATCCCCACACCCTGGGACCCCCATTGCCCTCCCCACCCTGGGACCCCCAGTATCCCCACACCATGGGACCCCCACCGCATCCCCAGCCACGGGACCCCCATTGCCCTCCCCACCGCGGGACCCCCATCGCCCCCCAGCAGTGGCTGCCCTGCGCCCCCCATCCACCCCCCCCGCCCCCCCCCCGCCCCCCATACCCGACACGCAGACCCTCCCCCGGCACGGCAGCCTCTCATCCGCGGGTCCGGCATCCGAGGGGCTGCGGGGGGGAAGCGCGGAGCCGTGACGGCTGCGGGGACCCGCCGCCCCCCCCCCCCCGTGCTGCTCACCGCCTGGCCGCGCGCTGCATCACCTGCGCCTCCTTCATGCGCTGCAGCTCGGCCATGTAGGCCAGGATGCGGCTGTTGCAGACCTGCAGGCTCTTGGTGGCCTCCAGCGCCTGCGCCCGCTGTGTGCAGGCGGCCAGCAGCTTGCAGGCGCCCTCCCGCATGCGGATCTCGTGGTCGATCTTCTTCTGGATCTCCGTGTCCTGCGGGGCGGCGGAGCGGCCGTGGGGTCGCCGTGGGTCCCGTGGGTCCCGTGGGTCCCGTGGGGTCCCTGTGGGTCCCGGCCCAGCCAACCCAGCCCAAGTGCGCCCAGCCCCACGGCTGCATCGCGGTGCAGCGCCACGGGAAGGGTCCTGACCCCCAGAGGGCAGCGCACGGCACAGCTATGAGCCCCATGGATGCGCTGTGTGCCCCACGGATGTGTGCCCCATGGATGCGCTGTGTGCCCATGGATGGGCTGTGTGCCCCATAGATGGGCTGTGTGCCCCATGAATGCCCTGTGTGCCCATGGATGCGCTGTGTGCCCCTTGGATGTTTGCCCCATGGATGTGTGCCCCATGGACGTGCTGTGTGCCCATGGATGTGTGCCCCATGGATGGGCTGTGTGCCCCATGGATGTGCTGTGTGCCCATGGATGCCCTGTGTGCCCCATGGATGCCCTGTGTGCCCCATGGATGATGGGCTGTGTGCCCCATGGATGCGCTGTGTGCCCCATGGATGGGCTGTGTGCCCCTTGGATGTTTGCCCCATGGATGTGTGCCCCATGGATGTGCTGTGTGCCCCATGGATGGGCTGTGTGCCCATGGATGCCCTGTGTGCCCCATGGATGTGCTGTGTGCCCCATGGATGGGCTGTGTGCCCCATGGATGCGCTGTGTGCCCCATGGATGGGCTGTGTGCCCCTTGGATGTGTGCCCCATGGATGGGCTGTGTGCCCCATGGATGTGCTGTGCGCCCCATGGATGCCCTGTGTGCCCATGGATGTGCTGTGTGCCCCATGGATGGGCTGTGTGCCCCATGGATGTGCTGTGTGCCCCATGGATGGGCTGTGTGCCCCATGGATGCACTGTGTGCCCCATGGATGCCCTGTGTGCCCCACGGATGGGCTGTGTGCCCCATGGATGCCCTGTGTGCCCCATGGATGAGCTGTGTGCCCCATGGATGTGCTGTGTGCCCCATGGATGCGCTGTGTGCCCCATGGATGCCCTGTGTGCCCCATGGATGCCCTGTGTGCCCCATGGATGTGCTGTGTGCCCCATGGATGCGCTGTGTGCCCCATGGATGCCCTGTGTGCCCCATGGATGCCCTGTGTGCCCCATGGATGCGCTGTGTGCCCCATGGATGCCCTGTGTGCCCCATGGATGAGCTGTGTGCCCCATGGATGGGCTGTATGCCCCATGGATGGGCTGTGTGCCCCATGGATGCACTACAGACCCCACGGGGAACCCCTAGGCCCCATAGACACATCTCATACTCTACAGTCGCATTACGCACCCCATGGAGGACCCCACAACCCCACAGCCTCATCACAGCCCCACAAACCCATCACACACCCCATGGAGGAGCCTTACACCCCACGGACACATCTCACACCCCACAGACGCATTGCAGACCCCACAGGGGACCCCCACAGTCCCACAGAAAGATCCCAGCCCCACAGATACTTTACAGACCCCATAGAGGAGCCCTATACTCCACGGACACATCTCACACCCTATAGACCCACAGGGGACCCCCACAGCCCCACAGATACGTCACACACCCCACAGAGGAGCCCTACACCCCACAGACACATCTCACACCCCATAGATGCATTACAGAACCCACAGGGGACCTCCACAGCCCCACAGAAACGTTACACGCCCCACAGCCATTACCCACCCCACAAAGGACACCCACAACCCCATCACTCACCCCACAGAGAACCCAAACACCCCACAAACACGTCTCGTGCTCCACACACCCTATGGAGGACCCCCACAGCCCCATCGCAGACCCACAGCCACATCTCACACCCCACAGATGCATTACAGACCCCACAGGGGACCCCTACAGCCCCACAGTCACACCACTCACCCCATAGAGGAGCCCTATACCCCACTGACACATCTCACACCCCACAGATGCATTACAGACCCCACAGGGGACCCCCACAGCCCCACAGAAAGATCCCAGCCCCACAGATACGTTACAGACCCCATAGAGGAGCCCTATACTCCACGGACACATCTCACACCCTATAGACCCCACAGGGGACCCCCACAGCCCCATCACAGCCCCATCACAGCCCCACAGCCCCATCACACACCCCATAGAGGAGCCCTATACCCCACAGCCACATCTCACACCCCACAGACGCATTACAGACCCCACAGGGGACCCCTACAGCCCCACAGCCACATCACACACCCCATAGAGGAGCCCTGTACCCCACAGACACATCTCATACCCTACAGATGCATTATGCACCCCATGAAGGACTCCCACAGCCCCACAGCCCCATCACAGCCCCACAGCCCCATCACAGCCCCACAGCCCCATCACAGCCCCACAGCCCCATTGCAGACCCCACAGGGGACCCCCACCGCCCCACAGCCCCATCACAGCCCCACAGCCCCATTGCAGACCCCACAGGGGACCCCCACCGCCCCATCACAGCCCCACAGCCCCATTGCAGACCCCACAGGGGACCCCCACCGCCCCATCACAGCCCCACAGCCCCATCACAGCCCCATTGCAGACCCCACAGGGGACCCCCGCGCCCCATCACAGCCCCATCATAGCCCCATTGCAGACCCCACAGAGGAGCCCTACACCCCACAGCCACATCTCACACCCCACAGATGCATTACAGACCCCACAGGGGACCCCCACAGCCCCACAGAAAGATCCCAGCCCCACAGATACGTTACAGACCCCATAGAGGAGCCCTATACTCCATGGACACATCTCACACCCTATAGACCCCACAGGGGACCCCCACCGCCCCACCGCCCCATTACAGCCCCACAGCCCCATCACACACCCCACAGAGGAGCCCTACACCCCACAGACACATCTCACACCCCACAGATGCATTACAGAACCCACAGGGGACCCCCACAGCCCCTACACCCCACGGACACATCTTCATACCCTATAGACACCTCAAGCACCCCATGCAGGACACCCACAGCCCCACAGCCCCATCACAGCCCCATTGCAGACCCCACAGAGGAGCCCTACACCCCACAGCCACATCTCACACCCCACAGATGCATTATGCACCCCATAGAGGACTCCCACAACCCCACAGCCACATCACAGCCCCACAGAGGAGTCCTACACCCCACAGCCACATCTCACACCCTATAGACCCCACAGGGGACCCCCATAGCCCCTACACCCCACAGACACATCTCCATACCCTATAGACACCTCAAGCACCCCATGCAGGACACCCACAGCCCCATCACAGCCCCATTGCAGACCCCACAGAGGAGCCCTACACCCCACAGCCACATCTCACACCCTATAGACCCCACAGGGGACCCCCACAGCCCCATCACAGCCCCACAGCCCCATTGCAGACCCCACGGGGGACCCCCGCGCCCCCACCAACACCTTCCCCACCCCACAGACAACCGCGCGCCCCACACAGACCCCCAACCGACCCCCTCCCCCCCCCAGCCCCACAAGCAACAGCGAACGGGGTTATGGGTGGGGGGGGGGTCACCCCATAGCCGCCCCCCATGGCGCCCCGCACTCACAGCCCCGCAGCTCTCCATCCCAGCTCAGGGCAACGGTGGAGCCGCAGCGGTGACATCACCGCTATTAATACTCATTGCAGGGGGGGGGGGGGGGGGGGGAGCGTTAAGCCCCCTCCCCACGAGCCCCCCATCGATTCAAACCCCGTTTCAAGGCACTCAACAGCAGGGCAGGGGACCCGGGGGGGGGGTGGGGGGCGGCCGGAACCGGCCGCCCCCCCCCCCCCCCCCGGGGTCCCCTGCCCTGCGGAAAACGGAAGGCATGCCCACCCCCCCCCCCCCCCCCTTTTTCACCCCCTCCCCCCTCCCCAAATTACCTCCAAACTGAGAGCGATCTGCCGGATGTAAAGCATGTTGAGGTCCTCCAAAATGCGTAATTTATCCGCCACCTCCATCGATCCCACACCGATACCGGGAGCGGGGACCCCCCCCCTCCCCCCCGAAAGGGCTGCAAGGAGAGGGAAGAAAAATGGGGCTCTTTCATCCCCCCCCCCCCCCCCCTCCTCTTCCTTCCCTTCCTTTCCCCTCCCTCCCCAAAGCGAGGAAACAAACAGCCGTTGTGCGGGGAAAGGGCAGCGCGGGTGGATCAACGGGGTGCGGGGCTTTGGGGACGTGGCACCCCCCCCCCCCAATCGTCATCCTCCCGCTGCCCCCTATCGGTGCTTCCCGCACCCCCTTCCAGCCCCCGACTTCCCGCTACCTGCCCCGCTCCCGGCCCCGCAGCTCCGTACGGCTCCGCACCGCGCAAGGAAAGGCGGAGATCGCCGTCCGCCCCCCGCATTCCTCCGGCGGCGGCGGCGGCGGCGGCGGTGGCGGCGGCGGCGGCGGCGGCTGCGGCGGCTCCGGTTACAGAGGGCGGCACCGCACCGCTGGGCGGGGATGGGGGTGCGGGGTGAGAGCGCCCCCTGGCGGCGGGACGGGGAAGGGGCGCCGCGTCGGGACGGTGCGGAGCGCTGCGGGTCCACATGGCACGGAACGGTGCGGGGCTACAGAGCACGGAGCGGCCCTACAGGGCACGGCCCCATAGCGCAGCGCAGAGCAGAACAGCGCGGCCCTATAGAGCACGGCACAGCCCCACATAGCACGGGACAGGGCTGCAGAGCACGGCACGGCCCTACATAACACAGCACAGCCCTACAGAGCACGGCCCTACAGGGCACGGCCCCATAGCACAGCACAGAGCAGAACAGCGCGGCCCCATAGAGCACGGCACGGCCCTATAGAGCACGGCACGGCCCTATAGAGCACGGCACGGAGCGGCACGGCACAGCCCTACAGGGCACAGCACAGCCCCACGTAGCACGGGACAGGGCTGCAGAGCACGGCACGGCCCTACATAACACAGCACAGCCCTACAGAGCACGGCACGGAGCGGCACGGCCCCATAGCGCAGCACAGAGCAGAACAGCGCGGCCCTACAGAGCGCGGCTCAGCACAGTTTAGCACAGCTCGAGACAACGCGGCACAACGCGGTACGAGCGATCCCAGCTCGGTTAACGCAGCGCTGCTCTCCCGCGGGGCAAACGGCGCGCGGTGCCGCCTCGAGGCCGGGAGGGGCCGTGGGATCCGCTCCTCCCGGACCGGCAGCGCCCCGTAGTACCGGCGGGACGGGAGGGACAGCCCGGACGGGACGGGCCGGGTGGGAGCGGCGGCGCCTTCGCCCTTCCCGGCGGCGGCGCGATCCCGCCGCTCCCACCGCCGCGGGGCTCCCGGACGCGCGTGGCTCCGCCCGTACCTGCGGGGCGCGGAGCAGCTCCGTCTGCAGCGCCGAACCCCGCGCCACGGTCGCGCGGCCGCGTTGGGACCGGGAGAACATCGCACCGGGACCGCGCCGCTCCGCGGACCCTCCGGCAGCCGGGGGGAGGCGGGGACGGTACCGGGCGGGTCCTGGCACTGGGCGGGCGCGGAGCCACCGGTAGCGGCAGACAAAGGGCGACTGAAGGCTGCAGCTGCACGGGCTTGGGGGGGGGGGGGGGACGACGACCGGGGTGCGTGAGTGGCAATGCGCGTGGGCGCAACCGCGTGTGTCGGTGCTCGGCCGCCCGTGCGCGTGTCCGCGTTCAGGCGCTGCTGCCCCGCGCGTGGGGCTGCCCGCAGGAAGCGGCCCCGAACCCCACGGACGCGCCGCACGTGGCCGGGGCTGAACGCGGGACCCGGCCCCGCGGCCGCGCGGTTGCAGTTTCCCACCCGGACGGCGCTGTCCGGCGGACTCTGCCCGCTTCAAAGATGGCGGCGGCGGCGCTCTCCCCGCCCGTTCGCCCGCGCCGGATGTTTGCTGAGCGGCGGGCGGAAGTGGGTCCGTCTGGAATGCGTTCCCCCACGGCGCGGTTTCGGGCTCCATCAGCGGCACCACCGCCGGGCGCGGGCGGCCCGGGCCGATGAGCAAAGCGTGGCGGCGGGGCAGGATGGAAGGCGGCGAGCACGGTGAGGCCGGGGCCGGGCAGAGGGGCTGCGGCTCCTTCGGGCTTTAGGTGAGGGTCCGCTCCCGGCTCGGGGCCTCATGGCGGCTCCCGCAGGTGAGGAGGACGATGGCGGCGGGCACGGCGCGCACAAGAAGAAGCACAAGAAGCACAAGAAGAAGCACAAGAAGAAGCACCACCACGAGGCCGCGGCTGTGCCCGAGGCCCCGCAGCCCGCGGCCGCCCCGCGGAAACCGCAGCTGAAGCTGAAGATCAAATTGGGGGGGCAGATCCTGGGCACCAAGAGGTGAGGGCGAACCCCTCCCCCCCAGAGCCAGGGGCCGCGCTCTGCCCCACCGGGCCCTTCGTCGTGTCTCCGCAGGGATGGCGGGAGGGGCATCCTGGGGTTGGATCGCGGTCCCTGCCCTGCCGAGCCCCCAGTCCCATGTCCGTGGGGAGGTCCTGGCGCTGGCACCCGCCTGGCTCCTGCTCTGCGTCCCCACATCCCAGCACCGCAGTCCCCCATGTTGGTGCCCCCCAGCTCTGCCCGACCTCAGGGGCAGCACATTTCCCCCCCTGCAGTGTGCCCACCTTCACCGTGGTCCCTGAAGCACAGAGTTCCCCCTCCCCGCTGATGGTGGTGGACGAGGAGGATGAGCCCACCGAAGGAGTTCCCATTGAGCAGTACCGGGCCTGGCTGGGTAAGCACTGAGGGGAAGAGCGTGGGGGGAGGAGGTGGGCTGGGGGCCTGAGGCAGAGCTGGGCTGGTACTCGTCCCTCCCGCAGGCTTTGGGTGGGCTGGGAGCGCCCCCACACCACGCACTGCTCCGGGCCCCGCTGAGCGAGGTTTCCGCACCAGTGGGCAGCGTGGGTCGTCCACCGTGGTGTGGGGATGAGGCCACCCCAGGACAGAGCAAACGTGGCTTTTCCTACGGTGATTCTCTGTCCTTCACCGCCCGGCTCAGATGAGGACAGCAACCTGGACCCCTCCCCCTTGCCGGACCTGGACTCGGAGAGTTGCTTCCCCACCCGCGAGGATGAGGAGGAGGAAGAGGAGCGTTGGCTGGACGCCCTGGAGAAGGGCGAGCTGGACGACAACGGAGAGCTCAAGAAGGAAGTGGACGAATCCCTGCTGACGGCGCGGCAGGTGAGGGGCGGGACGGGGCTCGGGGGGGGGACGGCAGCTCAGGGCTGGGTGCCGCGTGCCGCTGCCTCACGTCGCCGTGCCCCGCAGAGAGCCCTCCTGCACAAGCAGCAGAGCCAGCCGCTGCTGGAGCTGCCCATGGGCTACAAGGCCAAGGAGCTGACGGAGGAGATGCTGGTGAAGCGCGAGGAGCGGGCGCGCAAACGGCGCCTGCAGGCAGCCAAGAAGGCGGAGGAGAACAAGAACCAAACCATCGAGCGGCTCACCAAGACCCACAAAGCCAAAGTGAAGGCGCTGCGAGAGCGCCGCGCCCGGCCGGCCGCCTGCCCCGTGGTGCAGTACCGCAACGCCGCCGATCTCATCACCGTCTCCTTCCCCGCGGGCGCCGCGCTGCCGCTGCTGCCCAGCACCGCCCCCCCGGTGCCGCCGGCCGCGCTCTGCGGGGTCAGCGGCTGCGCCAACCGCCGCCGTTATTGCTGCTCCCGCACCGGGCTGCCGCTCTGCAGCCTGGCCTGCTACAAGCGCAACCTGCAGCTGCAGGAGGCCGCCGCCTGACCGCGGGCTGGGACCGACGCTGCGGGACGGCACGGACGCCGGCCGGCGCCCCGCGCACCGGGACTCGCAGCGCCGCACGCGGGGAACGGGGCGGGACCGCGTGCGTGCGGCGCCGCGCTCCCGGTGCGCGGGGCGGCGGCCCGTTGGCGGGACAGAACAGCGCTCTGGTTGGTCGGCACCGCTGTCAATCTTCAGACGAATCGCGCTTTCGCTTTTCTTTGGCTGCTCGCTCGCAAGCGGCCGCCCCGGGGGCGGGCCCGGGCGCGCGGTTGGCGTCGATGCCCGTCCGTCACGCGCGGTGAGGGAGGGCGAGGCCGCCGTTGGCTGGGGCTCCCGTCGGTCGCGGCCGGGAGGGCGGGGCCGCGCCTCCGATTGGCGGCGGGTGCCGAGCGGGCGGGACTCGGTCCCTTTGTCTCTGTTGTTGGGCGTGAGGCTCGGGCAGAGGCCGCCGATTGGACGAGGCGGGGCGGCGGCGGCGACTCCCGTTGGCCGGCGGCGGCAGGGCGGCGTCGGATTGGCGAGGAGGGCGGCGGGGGGGCGGGACCTCGGGCCGGGGAGTGATGGCGGCGGCGGAGGCCGCGGCCCGGGCTGCGGCGGGGGCCCGGGCGGCCGCCATGGGGCTGGCGGCGGCGACGGCGGGGGGTCGGCGGCTGCTGCTGCGGGCGGCGGGGGCCGGGGCGGCCGAGCGGGAGGAGCCGGCGCGGGGCCGCCGAGGGCTGTAGGCGGCGCCATGGAGCGGCCCGGCGGCGGCGCCGAGGGGGCCTGGGCCGCGCTGCTGGGCCGGCAGCACCAGGTACGGGGGCCGGAACGGGGCGGCGCGGGGCGAGGGCCGGAACGGAGCCGCCACGACCCGGCCCGGCCTCCGGGCGCCGCGCCGCCCCGGGCTCCGGCCCGGCCCCATCCCGGCCCCCGCCGCTCCCGCTGGAGCCGGCCGCGATGGGTCGGTTGTGCCCCGCAGGCCCGGGAGTTCTGCCCGGGGGTGAACAACCAGCCGTACGTGTGCGAGACCGGGCACTGCTGCGGGGAGAGCGGCTGCTGCACGTACTACTACGAGCTGTGGTGTGAGTGCGGGGCGCGGGGCGGGGCCGGGGGCGGCGAGGTGGGACGGACACGGCGCTGTGCCCGCAGGGTTCTGGTTGCTCTGGACCGTCCTCATCCTCTTCAGCTGCTGCTGCGCCTACCGGCACCGGCGGGCCAAGCTGCGCCTGCAGCAGCAGCAGCGGCAGCGGGAGATCAACCTCATCGCCTACCACGGTGCCTGCAACTACCCCGCCTCCATGATGGACCTCAGTGAGTGCCTCCGCCCCGCCCGTCCCCCGTTCCTCCGTTCGGTCCGGCCGCGCCGCGCTCACCCCCCGCCCTCTGCCGGC
The DNA here is from genome assembly GCF_026119805.1 of Tympanuchus pallidicinctus. Lineage (NCBI taxonomy): Eukaryota > Metazoa > Chordata > Aves > Galliformes > Phasianidae > Tympanuchus > Tympanuchus pallidicinctus. The sequence goes on along the minus strand of NW_026294785.1, from coordinate 206,700 downwards.
AGGGATGCTGGCCTCCTTCAAGCTGCCCGCCTACGAGGAGGTGGCCCACCGGCCCGGCACGCCGCCTCCGCCCTACAGCTCCATCCTGGCGCAGCTGAGCGGGCCCCGCAGCCGCCTGGGCTCCAGCAGCCTGACGCTGTCGCCCAGCTCGGAGAACTACACCAGCTGCTCGTGCGAGTCGAGCTGCGTCACGTCCCCCAGCAGCACCTCGCTCTCGGTGCAGGTGACGGACGAGACGGAGCGCAGCCAGGCCAGCACGCCCAGCGAGGAGTGCGGCACCAGCAGCACCGGCACCGGCGCCAGCTGGGAGCTGCCCGAGGAGCCGCCCGCCCGCCCGGCCCCGCACAAACACGCGCTCTTCTCCTCCAACGTGGACTTCTTCGAGGCCGACTGCCACCGCTGCTCCGACATCGAGGAGGGCGAGGAGGAGGAGGAGGAGGAAGGGCGCGGCGCGGCGACGGAGGAGGGCGGCGAGCATCGCCGGCACCGGCGGCTGACGGGCGACTCCGGCATCGAGGTGGGGCGCTGCCAGGAGGAGGAGGCCGGCGAGGAGAGCGAGGGCGAGGGAGCGCGCCTGCTGGGCAAGGCCGGCTCCGCGCGGCCCCAACGCGGCGTCCCGGCCGAGCCGGGCAGTGCCGAGCCGGGCGCCGCTCCCCTGCCCGTGTGAGGGGCCCCGACCGGCCGCGTGGCCGCCGCCGCCGCCCCACCCGGAGCGGCCCGCGCTTCTCCCCGCCGCCGCCGCCGCCGCCGCCGCGCCCCGCCTTGGAGCAGCCGGGCTGGGGGCACCGCGGTGCCGAAGCCGCCCCTGCTCAGAGGGCCCGGGCGCGGCGCGGCCGCCCTCCCTCGCCTCCGCTCCCCGCCGCCGTCCCCGGGCTGTGGACTCTCGCCGCGGAGCCCCCGGGGCGGCCCCGCCGGTACCCTGCTGCGGCACCGCCGCGCCCCGCGCCTTTCCCTCCGAACCGCTTCCGGGGAGCCGGGCCCCAGCCGTCCCGATCGCGAGGGCGGCTCCGTCCCGCTGCAGCCCGCGGGCCTGGGTGCGGGTGGCCGCGACCCCGGCAGCGTTCCGTCATCATTAAAGATGTGGAATCACGACCTCGCCGTGCCCGGCCGCGGGTCGGGGCGCTCGCCCAGCCGCCAAGCGGCTCAGCTCCCCGCGGGCGAAGAACCCCGCGCTGAGGCGGCGCTACGGGCAGCGGCGCGGGGAAACGGACGGGGCTGGGCAGCGGCGGCCGCGCGCGCACGGTGACCGCAACGCCGTCACGCTGACCCCCAACGCGGGCGGCGACGAGCGTCACATCCGAGCTTTATTGGCGGCGGAGGACCGGAGCCCCGGGGCCGGGCCGCCCGGCCCTGAGGAAGCCGCTAGTAGTCCTCGGCCATCGCCAGCACCACGAGCGCCGACCAGCCGGTGAAGGGGTGCGAGCCCTGCCCCCTGCCCGTGCTGTCGCTGTAGTGCTCCCACAGGTAGCCGCTCTCGGCGTACTGCCGGTACAGGTTGCCGATCAGGTTGTGCCGCAGCTCCCCGTACAGCCGCTCCGCCCGCTCGCGGTGCGGACCCGGCCGGTCGGCGTAGCCGTGCAGCGCCCGCAGCGCCAGGTAGTTGATGTTGACCCACACGGAGCCCCGCCAGTAGGGCGGGTCGTGCTCGGTGTTGCGCCGCATGTACAGCGGGCTGTCGCGGGCGAGCGAGCGCAGGCCGAAGGGCGTCCAGAGCCGCCGCTCGTCGCGCACGGCATCCAGCACGGCGCCCAGCCGAGGGGAGTCGGGGCGCAGCAGCTGCAGCAGCAGCGGGAAGAGGCTGACGTAGCCCAGGGCGTCCACGAAGCGGAGCCGGGGCGCCTCGCGCACCACCCGCACCACCCGCGGGGCCGGGGGGGGCCGCCCGGGGGCCGCCCGCCCCGCCTCGCGCCGCAGCTCCACCGCCCGGCTGTGGTTGCCGAAGTCGGCGAAGGCGCCGAGCTCCTCGGCCCAGTGCAGCCGCTCCAGCAGCTCGTTGTCGCTCAGCGCCCTCTCCGCGCTCCGGTACGGCTCCGCCGGCTCGCCCAGCCGCTCGGCCGCCTCCGCCAGCACCCGGGAGGCCAACGCCATCCAGCAGCGCAGGTCCAGGTGCCGCTCGTCCGCCGAGGGGTGCGAGGCGCGGGGGTAATCGTCCAGCCCCGACGCCAGCGTCTTGGGGTTGAGGAAGCGCTCGGGGTCGGCGTCGCGGCCGCGCCAGCGGAAGGTGTGGGGCAGCGGGCCGGCCTGCGTGCCGTTGTACCACTCGTACCAGGCGCGCAGGCGGGGGAAGAGGCGCCGCAGGTACGGCAGCGGGGCGGAGGCCAGCAGCGGCTGCAGCGCCAGGAAGAGCGTGGGGGGGTTGGCGACGTCGCTGTGCTGCACCACGAACTCGGGCGGCACCTTGGCGCGCGCCTCGTCGCCCAGGATCTGCTCCCGCGGGATCCAGCCGTCGGCGTTCATCAGGTCCAGCCAGTGCGCCAGCACCTCGCGGCTCAGCTCGGGGTCCCAGCGCGCCAGCAGCAGCTGGTGGAAGCCTTCGTCCCACAGGAAGCCGCGGGGGAAGAAGGAGCGGGAGGGCACGGCGGTGAAGAGCGAGCTGTCGGGGTAGGGCGCGGGCTGCTCGTGCAGCGGGGAGCGCACCAGGGAGCGCCCGTGGAAGTAGCCCATCCCGCCCAGCGTGTTGCTGAGCGCCGCCTGCGCGAAGCGCCGCTGCGAGGGGGGGAAGCCTTTGCGTTCCAGCCCGAAGGTTTCCTCGAAGCGCCGCTCGAAGGCGGCCTGGTGCCGCGCCAGCTCCGCCGTCAGCACCGGCCCCAGCAGCGCGGCGCGCCGCTCCCGCACGCTGCCCGACTCGAAGGTCACCTCCACGCGGGCCGGCAGCCGCAGCGTCACCTGGTGCAGCAGGAGGTGGCTGCGCGGGGCCTCCGCCGTGCCCGGCAGCCCGCGGAACGCGTCCACGGCCACGAAGCGCTGCCGGGGCCCCTCCGGGGGGGCGAAGACGAAGCGGTCGCTCAGACTGCTGCGCACCACGTCGGTGAGGCGGTGCAGCCCCGGGCTCCACGCGTCCAGGTAGCGGTAGCTGCGAGCGGAGAGAGGCCGTCAGCGCCCCGCGGCGCCGCGGGGCCGGGAGGCACCGGGCCGCTGGGCACCTGCTGTACTTGACGCCCTCCCCGTCGTCCGCGGTCGGCCTGTGGAAGGTGATCTTGAAGTCGCCCAGCTCCTCCGACGTCCCCGTCACGGCCGCCAGCCGGGCGCCGTCCTCCACGTGCGGCCGCAGCTCGCCCTGCCCGTCCGTGGCCACGTAGAAGAAGAGGGAGACCAGAGCGGCCTGGCTACCCGCGCCCTGCGAGGGAGGAGGAGCGAAGGAGCGCGGGGCGCCGCCAACTCCCGCGGTCCGTCCTCGGGCTCGCGGCTCCGCGCTCGCGGCACCACGCCGGGCTGCGGCCCCACCTCCGGCCGGGCGGTGACGCGCCAGCTCCAGTCCCCGCCGTGCAGCCCCCCGGGCCGCTTAACGAACTCGGTGCGCAGCAGCAGCCCTCGGTCGTGGATGTCCTGCAGGCCGAAGCGCTCCCCGTCGTGCAGCAGCCAGCCGTAGCGCCGCAGCCCGTCGCTCTGCTCGCAGGTGTGCCGCAGCTCCGCGCCCTCCCGCTGCTGCAGCCACATCAGCCCTGGGGGGGGGGGGGTGGCGGCGGTCAGACCGGACCCGGCCCCCCCGCCCCCCGCCCCCCGCCCCGCACGCACCGGTGACGACGCTGCGGGGGCTGCGGGTCTTCATGCCGAAGTAGACGTGCGGGCGGTAGGAGCCCCAGAAGCGGTGCGGCGCGGCGCCGGGCCCGGTGGCGCCGGGGGGCAGCGCGGGCGCGGCGGGGTGCGGGCTGACGGCGCGGGAAGCCGCTCGCCAGCGGCCCCACTGCGCCAGGAGCGCCCCCGCGGCCGCCAGCCCCAGCCCCAGCGCCAGCGCCGCCGCCAGCCCCAGCGCGCCGCGCCCGCCCCGCTCCCCCCGCGCGGCCCCGCGCTCCCGGGCTCGGACCCGCGCCTCCCGGGGGCCCTCGGCGCCGCGCCGCCGCCTCTCCGCCGCCATCTCGGAGACGTCATCGCCGCGCGACCCGCCGGGAAGGACGGAGAGCCGCCGGGCCGCGGCGCCCCCCTGCGGAGCCGCTTGCGGGAGGACTGAGCGCGGACGCGGAGCGGGGCTCCCGGCAGATCTTTATTGTGCCCGGCGCTGCGGGGCTCGGCGCGGCGCTCACTGCTTCACGCGGCCCCCGTCGCCCTCGCTGACGAAACGCTTCCGGCCCCTGTGAGGGGGGTGATGGCAGATCGCCGCCCCACCGCGTCCCCGCGTCCCCGCGTCCCGTACCCGGCGGCCCCCCGGCGCCCCCCGTCCCACAGGACCGTGCGGGTGTCGTGCGGTGCCCCGCTCCGTGTCCCAGAGCTGGCGGGACCCCGCGGCCGCCCCGGCCCCATCCCGTACCCGGCAGGGTCCCAGGTCTCCACGTCCCCGTATCCCAAACCTGGCGGTGCCCCGTGTCCCCCCGTGTCCCCCCGTGTCCCCCCGTCCCATACCTGGCAGGACAGGCATCGCGCAGCGCCCGTGTCACCACGCCGCGCTGACAGCACAGCTCCAGCAGCCGCTCCAGGCGCGCGTGGGCCAGCGGTGCATCCAGGCTGAGGTCAGCCAGCGCCGCGTAGACCCGCTGGAAGCCCTGCAGCCACATCGGCGTCGTTGGCGTCGGTGTCGGTGCTGCCCCGCGCCCCCATCCCGTGCTCACCCGGTTCATCTGGTCCAGCGTCACCAACCCGGTCTCCCACAGCACCTGCAGCAGCGTCACCACCGTCGTCACCGGCGCGTCCCCGCAGCCCTCCAGCACCATCACCACCGCCTGCAGGCGTCACGCATCAGCGGGGCCGCGGGGCTCCGCAGCGCCGCCCGGCACGGCGCTCACCTCGTACACCAACTCGTGGTGGAAGTGCGGCACCTCCAGCGCCCGCAGGCAGCGCTCAGCCTCCGACACCTCCCCGGACAGCAGGTACTCACGCAATAACAGGTTCATCTGCGGGACGTGGTGCAGGCACGCGGACACGGTGACACGGGGACGTGGCACAGGGACGCTGGGATGCAGCACGGGGATGTTGTGCAGAACGAGGGGATGTGGCATGGGGACGTGGGGTGCAGCAGGGAGGCGCAGCGGGGGATGCTGCACAAGGATGTGCCACAAGTGTATGGCATGGGGATCTGGTGTGGCGTGGAGATCTGGTATAGGAATCTGGTGTGGGGATCTGGTGTGGCATGGGGATCTGGTATGGGGATCTGGTGTGGCATGGGGATCTGGTGTGGGGATCTGGTGTGGTGTGGGGATCTGGTGTGGCATGGGGATCTGGTATGGCATAGGGATCTGGTATGGGGATCTGGTGTGGCATGGGGATCTGGTATAGGGATCTGGTGTGGCATGGGGATCTGGTGTGGGGATCTGGTGTGGCGTGGGGATCTGGTGTGGCATAGGGATCTGGTATGGGGATCTGGTGTGGCATGGGGATCTGGTATGGGGATCTGGTGTGGCATGGAGATCTGGTATGGGGATCTGGTGTGGCGTAGGGATCTGGTGTGGCATGGGGATCTGGTATAGGGATCTGGTGTGGTGTAGGGATCTGGTGTGGCATAGGGATCTGGTATGGGGATCTGGTGTGGCATAGGGATCTGGTATGGGGATCTGGTGTGGCATGGGGATCTGGTATGGGGATCTGGTATGGGGATCTGGTATGGCATGGGGATCTGGTATGGCATGGGGATCTGGTATGGGGATCTGGTATGGGGATCTGGTATGGGGATCTGGTGTGGCATGGGGTCTGGTATGGGGATCTGGTATGGGGATCTGGTATGGGGATCTGGTATGGGGATCTGGTATGGGGATCTGGTATGGCATGGGGATCTGGTATGGGGATCTGGTATGGGGATCTGGTGTGGCATGGGGTCTGGTATGGGGACGCGGCGTGGGACACGCATGGGAATGTGGCACAGGGACACGGTGTGGATGCAGGGACGGCACTGGGACGTGTGGGGTTGGTGGCACTGTGAGCGGATGAACACAGGGCTGGGAGCGGGGACAGCACACGGGCACAGCCAGGGACAAGGAGCACGGCAGGGGACATGCAGGGCGCATCCGGAGACAAGGGGGGGCCGAGGGGATGGGGCAGAGCGGCGGCCACAGGGATGCACGAAGGGACAAGGCAGCAGCACGGCACACCAGCAGGCACTGGGAGGTGCTCTGGTTCCCGCTGACCTCCTTCACCAGGTGCTTGACGGGGCGCTGCCCACCCCCCACACCCCACACGTTGTCCAGCCGGTTGACGTCACGCTTGATGCGGAGCAGGACGGCGGCGCGGTCCAGGGCGGCCCTGTGGAGCAGCAAGTGAGTGCAGGGCATGGGGCGGGCAGCGGGGGGAGGGCAGCGGGGGGAGGGCAGTGGGGGGAGGGCAGTGGGGGGAGGGCAGCGGGGGGAGGGCAGCGGGGGGAGGGCAGCGCTCACCTGGCGTGCTCGCAGTCCACGCGGCCTCTGTAGCGCTCCAGGAAGCCCAGGGGCAGCGCGTGGTCGGCCACCGCCCGGGCAATGAACTGCCCCAACATCTGTGGGGGGCACGGGGTCAGCGCGAGGACCCCCGGCCCGCTCTCCGCCGTGGCCCCGTCCCTAACAGCACGTCCCCGCCGGCACCTGAGGGGCCTCGGGGGTGTCGAGGATGAGGTCGGGGAGGTCCCGCAGCATCTTGTCGAAGGCCCAAGCGACGTCCTCGGGGCTCAGCACGTGGCCCACCAGCTCAGACAGCAGCCGTGATGTCAGCTCCCTGTGGCTGGCTTTGCCCTCCAGCGCCAGTGCCACCGCCAGCGAGGGCACCGCGTGCCGCCGGCCGCCCAGGTTCAGCCCCCGCAGCAGCTCCTGCGCCCGGCACCGCAGCGCCAGTGGGTGCTCACACCCTGCCCCGTGCTGCAGCCTGGCCCCAAATCCCCTCCGGCACTACGGTGCCCCCCATCCCCTCCACAAGAGACTTCGCTCCTTCCTGAGGGCTCCCACCAGCCCTGGACCCCCTCCCCGCTGCAATGTTCCTTCCCAGCCGGTCTGCAGGATGGCACGGGGGCTGTGGATGCAGACTCCTCCTTCCCCCCAAGGGTCCCCTCGCCCCCGACGCACCACGACCTCGCCGGTGTCCCCGTGCTCGAAGTACTCCAGCACCATGGGCTGCACGTTCTGCTCCAGCTCGTCCTCCTCCAGTTCGGGCACCACGGTGGCGTAGACCGTGTCCCCCTGCGGGGTCGGACGGGAGGCTCCGGAGAGGCGCCCGCAGTGATGGCTGGGGGTTGGGGGGGAGGTGGGGGGCGGGGTCGTACCTGCGCCACTTCATCGTAGTTGGGGTCGCGGGCGTCGGGCTCCTGGTAGCCGTACACCACGCCGGGGGCCCCCCACACGCCTTTACCCCCGGCGCCGCCTGCAGCGGGCACGGCAGGGGCTCAGCCGGGGGGGGGGGGGGCACGGCGCGCACCTCGCGGGGCCGCCCCGCGCTCACCTTTCTTGGGCAGCCCGCGGCCCTTCCCGCCGCGCGATCTGCGGTCGTGCGCTCTGCCCTTGGGGCTGCCGGGTTCGGCGCCCGGCTCCTCGGCCGACGGCTCCCGGGCGGAGTCCCGGGACGAGGTGCGCCGCAGCCGCCGCTTGGCCTTGGCCCTGAGCCGCGCTTCGTGCAGGAGTTTCTCCGGGGGAGCCCAGGGCCGCGCCCCCCCGGCGCCGTCCTCCCCCTCTTCTTCCTCCCCCTCCTCTTCCTCCTCCTGCTGCCGCTGCTCCGCGCTCGGGCCCTGCGTGCACGGACGGCCCGTCACCGCGCGCCCCGCCGGGACCCCCGCGGCCCCCTCCCACTCACCGCCCCCGGCGGGGAACCCCCGGCACCACTCCGGGGCTCCGCTCCCGATACTTGCCGAGGCGAACGGGGAGCGGGCGGTAGCGCCCGGCTCGGCCGTGCTGGAGGCGGACATCCCGGCGGCACCGGGACCGGGAGCGGAGGGAGGGGAAGGGGCGCGCCGCTCGGCCGGACCCCGCCCCGCCGCGCGGAGGAAGTGACCGGGAGGAGGCGGCGGCATCATGGGAGCCGTAGTCCCACCGGCACCGGCGGCACCGCGCGAAACAAGCGGGTCGCGGGGCGGGCGGGGGTCCCCATGGCCCCCGTGCACGCGCGGACACCGCGGGAGCGAATCTCCGATTCAGACCCCGACTCCGCGGATGCTCGGGGCCGGGACCCCTGGGCACCACCGCGGGGAGCCGGACACGGAGCTCGAAGGCGGCGGGGAAGGAGCCCCGCCCGGTGTCCCCGCGGGGGCACCCACGAAGGACAGCGGCAGCCGATGGCAGACGGTGACGGCGCGGGGCGGAGCGCGACGGGTCGGGATGCTCGCGGCCACGGTGCGGGCCGGACCCCCCGCGCGAGACCCCAGGGACCGGGACAGAAGCCGGAGCTCAGCGCCGCGTGGCTTTATTTCGGCCGCGCTCAGCCCTCGGGGCTCTTGGCCATGCACGGCAGGCCGGGGACGCGCCAGCGCCGCGCTCCGTGCAGCCGCAGCGCCAACCACTGCTGCTGCCCGCCAGACAGGTAGGACTCGGGGGGGCCGCCGCGGGGCCGGCCGGGGGGCTCCGAGCCGGGAAGGGGCGGGGGGGGTCCCGCTGAAGGCCCCGCCGCCTCCAGGGTCTCCAGGCTGTGCAGGCTGCTGGCGCCCAGCTCCTGTGTGCGGGCACCGTGGTTGGAGCCTGGGGGCGAGAGGAGACGGAGTCGGGGGAGGGAGCCGTGGGGGCTCCCGGCTTCGTCTCCATCTCTTTCCCAATCCTCAGCCCCATCGCCACCGCCGTCCCATTTCTGTCCCCTTCCCCCCCCCCCCCCCAACCCGATCCCCATCCCACCTCCATTCCATCCCCGTCCCATTCACTCCCCCTCTTCCCGGCCCCCCCCCCCCTCCTCACAGCACTGCCGCAGGGAGGGCCAGCCGTGGGCCGGCAGATACGCCTTGCCGCTGGGCTGCTGCAGGAGGCAGAGGATGGCCCCGTCCATCTGCTGGAGGACGCGCAGGGAGAGCAGCGCCTGCCTCGTGTCGGGCTCCAGCCCGTACTGCTCGCACTGCACCAGCTGCCGCACCAGCGCGAAGTCCTGCTGCAGCTGCAGAGCGCCCTGCAGGCTGCGGGCGGCGCCTCAGCACCGACCCGGCGCCCAGCCCGGCTCTCCCCCCTCCCTACCGACTCCCCGCGGACCTGAACTTGATCTTCTGCGCCAGGATGTGATCCATCCACGCCTCCACGAAGGCCGTCATCACCCGCGCCAACGTGGGCACCTGGGAGTCGCGGGGCAGCAGCTGCGCGCCCTGCAGCACTTGGCCCAGCACCGTCTGAGCCGCCGCCGCCGCGTAGTCGCTGGGGGAGCTGGGCAGCTCTGCGGAGACACGGCGTCAGCCCCGTCCGGGCCGGGGGGGAAAAGAGGACGGGGGGCCGCCACCCACCGGCTCGGAGGCCGAGCCTCCAGTGCCTGCCCAGCGGCATGGTCTGGTCGAAGATCTCCGCCGACATCCGCTTGCAGTCCGTGGAGAAGAGCTTCAACACGTCCCCCGCGAACAGCTGCGAGCGGAGAGGAGCCGATGGGGGGCGCCTCCGAGGGGCCGAAGCGCTGCCTGCCGCTGCGCTGCCGGCCCCCGGAGCCCCGGCGGCGGCCGTACCTGGATGCTGGCGGCCGCGGAGCGGATCTGCAGGCGCAGCCACCGCTCGTGTTGGGAGCGCAGGCGCCGGTGGGGCGCGAGGTGCTGCGGGCCGTCCTCGGGCTCCGGGAAGGCCGCGTTCACCAGCAGCTCCAGCGCGTCCGTCTCGGCCTTCAGCAGCTGCGGAGCGGACAGCCGTGACCTCAAACCGCCTCCGGGGCCGCGGCGCAGCCCCGCACCGCGCCGAGCCCCGCGCCCACCTGCAGGTCTCCCTGAGTGACGAGCAGGAATTGCTGCAGGGACCACGCCGCCAGGTACTGGAAGGCTTTGCCCATCAACCAGGAGCGCGAGGCCTGAGCCGTAGCCAGGCAGCAGCCCAGCAGCTGCAGGCGCAGGCAGGGCGAGCCGAGGGGGCTGCCTGGAGGCGGAGCGGGGGGGCAGCGTCACGCGAGAGCCAACGCGGATCCCCCGCGTCCCGGCGATGCACCGCTCACCCTCTGGGTCGCCCGGCAGGTTCCGCAGGGCGGAGCTCAGGGCCGGGTAGAGCCGCTGAAGGAGCCGCGCCGTGCTGCTGTGCGCCGCGCCCTCCGAGCGCTCCGGCACCGCGCAGCGGTCGCTCAGCCCCGAGCCCAGCGCCAGGGCGAAGTCTGCGGGGAGACGCGATGCGAGCGGTGCCGGCAGCCGTGAAGGGGACCCCCCGCCCCACTTCCACCCCCACGCGTACCTCGGTGCCAGTCGAGCAGGGCAGCCCGGCACCGCAGCCGCCGGCACAGCCGCCCCAACTCCTCCTCGCACTCCGGGGGGATGCGGGCTGCGAACGGACAGCGCTGAGGAACGGCCCGGGGCCGCCCGGCTCCCACGTGGTGCCGGCCTTCCGCGGAGGCAGCCGAGCCGCCCCTCCCGCACGTACCGGGACCGAGCGCCAGCTGCAGCTCCCGTGCGACGTCGGCGGCGCGTCCCGTCCCGCCGGCCGGTAGCTCCAAGCGGGGGCCCAGCGCGGCGCCGGCCGCCTCCCAGCACAGCGGGCGGTACCGGGCGTGCAGAGCCTCGGCCGCCGCCGCGTGGGTCGCGTCCAACCAGCGCACCGCCTTGCAGGCCGAGCCCGGCCGCGGGGACGGAGCCGCGGGGCTCTCCGTGGGAACGCCGAGGGCAGGACGCCAAAGGCCGTCGGCAGAGGCCACCAACACCTGCAGCACGGGGCCCACGAGCCGCTCGTCCTCACGGCACAGCGCCCGCAGCGCCTCGGGGAGGCTCCGCGCCGCCTCCCGTCCATCCTCCTCCGCCGCAGCGACGAAGCCGCCGTTTGCGTGCCGCAGGAGCCGCGCGAGGCTCTCGGCCGCCCACCGGCCCCTCTCTGCCGCCAGCAGGGCCAGCACCCGCCGCAGGGGAAAGGCGCGGGGCGGCATCCCCGCGGCCCGGTCGGCGCCGGCGGTCGAGCGAGCGGAGCCCGGCTCCGTATCCAGCTCCGCCAGCACGCGGTTGTAGATCTCGAGGCCCTGGAAGAGGTCGGCGAGCTGCGCCGGGGGGGCCCCGTCCCGCGCCGCACCGCGCAGCGCGGCCTCCAAGCGCTCCTCCAGCAGCCGCGCCGCCTGCAGCGCCAGCAGCTCCAGCGCCCGCCGCATGTGAGCCACGGCCTCGCGCCGCCCCAGCAGCAGCGGCCGCAGCCACGCGTCGCCCCGCATCCGCCGCCGCAGCGCGGCCCAATGCCCGGCGTGCGTCCGCAGCTCCTCGCACAGCGCCCGCAGCGGCCGCGGCTCGGGGCTCAGCAGCAGGCGGACGAAGTCGGAGGCGGCCTTCAGGCGGCGGCTGTAATGGCGGGCCAGGCGCAGCTGGTGGCGGTGCTGCAGCAGGGCGTGCAGCGCGGCGCAGCGCTCGGCCACGCGCGGGTGCACGGCGTGGTAGCAGAAGGCGTCGGCTGGCGGCGGCAGCACGTGGCCGCGGAACGTCTCGGTGCGCGGATTCTCCCAGGCGCGGAAGGCGCGGCGCAGCCCCCGGAAGCTCTGCTCCACCAGGGCCGCGCGGGGGCCGAACTCGGCGTCCTCCTCGTCGCTGTCCGAGGCGGAGGAGCCGCCGCCGGGCCGGGGGGAGCGCAGGCGGAGAATCCCGGGACCGACGCAGCTCCGCAGAATCGCCTCCGCCCTCTGCAGGGAGCGCGCCAGGCCACCCGGCGAGGGGCCGCCCGCGGGACGCAGCGCCGCCGGTGGGAAGGCGGGGCCCGGGGCCGCCGGGGACCTCGGGGTGCTGTGCGGGACCGGAAGTGCCGGGCGCTCACCTGGCTCCGTGCGCTCCGTGCCGCTCCCGGGCAGGGCGGGCAGGCGGCCTCGCGGCGGCACGCGGGCCATCAGCAGCAGCAGCAGCGCCTCCAGGCCGGGCCCGTCGGCACCCAGCAGCTGGCGGCACGGAGCGGGCGGGGCGGGGCGGTGAGAGGGGCGGGGCGCACTCCGCTCCTGGCCCCGCCTCCCGCCCCCTCGGCCAATCGCCGCCCGCCGCCTGCAGCGAGGGGCGGGGCGACGCCGCGCGCGGGGGCGGGCGCCGTTGCCACGGAGACGCCGCCCGCGGCCCGGCCCGGCCCTGGATTCGCAGCCCGGCGGCGGCCCCGGTCCCGAACTCGGCCGCGACGACCGGTGCGGCTCCGGCCCGCGCCGCCCGCCACCCCCAGCGCGGCTCCGCCCCGCCCGCTCCCGGCCCACGGCGCCCCGCTACCGCGACGATCCCCGCTCCGCGGGTCTCACCTGCAGGCACGGCCTCGCGCAGCGCCCGTCCTCCATTCCCCACGGCGGCGTCGGGACGCGGCCCGGAGCGGCGCGAGGCCCGGCGGAAATGAGCTTAACAGCAGCGCTAATCTGGCGGCGCCCGGGGGACACCGGGACGGCGCGGGGGCGGCGCCGGCCGCGACGCGAGCGCTCGGCGGCGCTTGGGCCTCGCGGGCCACCGTCCTGCCCTCATCCGAGATGGAGGCGGCCGCCTCGCGCCCGACTTCCGGTGTCCGCCCAGGGGGCGCTTCCGGTTGCTGTGGGCGGTTCTATTCCGCCGCGTTTCGCTTTCGTTTGGCGGCGGCTCCGCCCCGCGCGGCCATGGGGGACGTTCCGGGGCCGGGGCTCGGCTTCGCTCCCTTTGCGGTGCCGGGTTGGTTCTGCCCCGAGTCCGACGGGGAGGAGGCGGAGGAGGAAGAGCGCTTTATCCCGACCTACGGCCGCCCCCCGTTCGCTTTCTATGGGCCGTACGGCGATCCGCTGCTCGTCCCTCCGCGCGGCTTTACAGACGCGGATGCGGAGCCGCGCGGGCTGAGCGCGGCGCGGAGGCACCGCGTTACGGCCGAGGTGAGCGCCGCCCCGGCCCGTCCCACCGCGGCCTTCGCTCCTTCCGCTCCCACCCGCTCTGCTCCCGCAGCCCCGGCTCCGCTCGGCCGCTCCGGGGCTGAACCGTCCCTGCTTCTGCCTTCCTGCGGAGCCCCGCTGCGATTCCTCCCGGCTCCGGGGCTCCCACAGGTGTCCCCACCACCCCGCGGCCGCCCTGCTGCTGGCTGCCTGTCCCAGCCCTGCCCTGCCCTGCAGCGCAACCCGGGGGCTCGCAGTCATTCACCAGCAGCTCTCCTTCCCCAGGAAGCGGAGAAGAACGCAATGGAGCTGCTGGCAGAAGAGGAGAGAATGAAGAAGAAAGCAGAGAGGAAGAAACTGAAGAAGAAGGTGGGTGTGTGTAATGCCACGACGCTCACGCAGCTCTCCTGGGGCGCGTGCGGCCCTTCCTGCTGAGCTGTGCCCTCTGTTTATCCTCTGCCTGCAGCTCATCGGGCAGTGAGCTGCGCCCCAGGGCGTGTGCTGGGTTTGTTCTGCACCGTGCTGGTGCCAGCTCACCATTTCTTTACTTCTGGTTTCCAGAAGCAAAAAGACCGGAGGAAACAAGAGAAGTTGGAACAGGAGCTGAGGAGCAGGCAGGCGGCCGCGTCGGTGAGCAGCTTTGTGCCTCCCTGGGGAGCTCAGGGGGCTCCTACCAACCCCCAGCCACCAGGGGCCGCGCTGCCAGGAGCAGAGCCCACCCTCTGCCCTCGTCTGCCTGCAGAGCACCGCATCCCCGGCCAGTGCTGCGGGTGCCGCTCATGGGGACGCCAGCAGTGCTGAGGAGGAGAGCGGCTGCCTGGCCTCCAGCCCCCCTCAGCGCCTCCAGGATCGTGCAGAGGACGGAGTGGGGGATCTGGAAGGGATAGAGGTGAGAGTGGGATGCCTCGTGCTGGGTCAGCCCTGCCCAGTGACGGCGGTGTGTCTGAGTCCCTGAGCGTCCCCTGAGTGCCGCCAGCCCCACAGCCAGGGCCCGCAGCTCCGCACGGCTCCCATCCCTCATTTTCCTAGGATGAACTGGATTTGAGTTGCACCTTTGTCATCAAAGCGTGGCAGAAAGCGGGCGTGAAGCCGCCAGCACCTGCAAAGGATAAATCAGTCAGAGCTGATGCTGCAGAGCCCAACAGGAGGCTGCAGGAGGGGGTGAGTTGGATCCCGGTCCTCACAGGGGCATCTGCACACGTGAGAAGTGTGCTGCTCAGTGCAGATGGTCTGCAGGGCCCCTGGCACAAGGAGCCTTAGGTGGCGTGGGGCAGACCAACGCTTGGAAAGGGGAGATGGCAGCAGGACGAGGGGAAATGGGTTGAAGTTGAGGGAGGGAAGGTTTAGGTTGGATGTCAGGGTTGTGTGCTGTGAGAGCGGGGAGGGGCTGAACAGCTGCAGAGAGGCTGCGATGCCCCGTCCATCCCTGGAGGGGTTGGAGGTTGGATGGGGCCCTGGGCAGCCTGGTGTAGCCTTAGATATGGAGGTTGGGGGCCCTGCGTTGGTGGGGGGTTGGAGCTTCGTGATCCTTGAGGTCCCTTCCAACCCAATTCTGTGATTCTAGAGGGGCTCAAGAGCCTGGCGCTGGGCACAGGGACCCCCAGCTGCAGCTTCCCCTGTGGCTGGCACAGCGCGGTGATCCCAGGGCTGGGGTTTGGTGCCCAGGTGGTGATGGGGACACTGCGTTCATCCCACGCTGCAGGCTGGGGGCTGTGGCAGCTCCTCTGTAGCCCCTCATGGGTTTATGGAGCTGGGGGGGGCATCTGCCCTCTCGCAGCAGCTCTGCAAGCTAAGGCACAGCAGGGTGTGATGCCCACGCACCAGGGACAGCAGCTGTGCCTGAACCTCTGCTCCTGGGCCGGGGCGGGAGCCTGAGCCCCCACCGCCCTGTATGGCTGCCCCACAGGCACCCGAGCCCCCACTGCCCTGTATGGCTGCCCCACAGGCACCCGAGCCCGATCCTGCACTCTTGGACACAAACATGTTGGAGCAGAGCCTGATTCTTGCAGGTCAGTGCCTCGGGCATCCCGGGCAGCAGGAGGCAGAGGGTGGGCTCCGCTCTGCTGCGTGCCAGCTTCGGGGGTAGGTTTGCCCCCCAGGAGGGCTGTGCTGGACACGCGTCCCGGCGCTTATCACCATCTGTGGGGCTGCACGGCTCCTGCCTGTCCCCACAGCTCCTTTCCCACGCAGCTGGGCGCAGTGCAGAGCTGCACCGTCCCCCTGCAGAGCCCCGCGCTCCCCGGCTGCGTTGCTGCGTGCCGGTCAGCAGCGGGCGATGCTCTCCCTGCAGGCTGCGGCTACCAGGCTGCCGTGCAGGGACGCTACGCAGAGGCTGTGCAGGCCTTCACCGAGGCCATAAAGCTGAACCCCAGGGAGCACCGGTGAGCTGTGGGCTGCGGGGGGGCCTGGGCAGCGCCCTGAGCCCGCGCTGCCGACCCACGTTGTCCCCCAGGCTCTTTGGGAACCGGTCGTACTGCTACGAGAAGCTCCGGCAGTACCAGGAGGCGCTGAGGGATGCCCAGATGGCCCTGGAGCTGCAGCCCAGCTGGCCCAAAGGCTTCTTCCGCAAGGGCAAGGCGCTGTGGGGGCTGAAGGTAGCGTGGAGGCAGGGCTGCAGGGCTCGGCGTCCCCGCGGGCAGCGGCTCAGCCGCTCTCTGCTCCCAGCTCTACGCCGAGGCCAGGGACACCTTTGAGCAGCTGCTGCACCTCAAGGGCGCCCAGGCTGACGTAGCCGCCCGGCTGGAGGCCTGCCAGATGCTGCTGCAGGTGAGCTCCGGCCCCGCCGCTGCCTCCCCACTGCTGCCCTGTGCCTCTGACCCCTCTGCCCTGCAGCAGAGCAGCCTCCGCGATGCCGGCAGCCCCAGGGAAATCCCTGCGCTGGAAGCCGGGGAGCCGCTGACACCCACCTCCGGTAAGGGACCTTCGTTGTGCTGCCGGGGTTGGGGTGAACGTGGCAGAGCTGGGAGGGTGCGAGGGGTGGTGCTGAGCCCTGAGGGCTTCTCGGCAGATGAGTGTGAGAACGGCGGCAGCAGCGATGTGGACACGGGCGGCTTCGTGACCGTGGTGAACTCGAGGAGCCACTCGAAAAGCCACGCGCGGAGCACGGCCACGGCGAGCCCCAGGCACACGCTGCCTTCCCAGCACCCTGCCAGGTAAGGCTGGGATTCTGGCACGGGACAAGGGGCTGCTGGGGGCCGCCCTCGGGGATCAGCAGGAGCGGGGCAGGGGTTGGGCTGCCGGTGACAGTGCCGTTTGGCAGGGACTGCTATCCTCTGTGGGTCGGAAACATCACTTTCAAGGTCACCAAGAAAGCGCTGCAGAGCTGCTTCGGCCGGTGAGTGCCCTGCAGCGCCATCCTCCCCGTCCCCATCCCTGTAGGACCTGATGGCGCCGCACCCCCCCCCCCCCCCGCTGCCCGGTCTCTGACCGTCCCTGCGCCTGGTTCCGGTTCTCTGCGCTCCCGGGGAGCGACCCCCCCTCCATCGCGGTGCAGCCCGGCCGCCTTCTGCTCCGTTTCCCCTTCCCTGCAGCGGGGGGCGGCCGGGGGCGGCTGGCTGAGCTGCCCCACCACGCAGGTTCGGGCAGATCCAATCCATCCGGCTGCTCCCGGAGAAGCGCTGCGCCTTCATCAACTTCCACCAGAAGGCAGCGGCGGAAGCGGCGTACGGAGCCATGCTGGTGAGCGCCGGGCCGGGGGCTGCCGCTCCCCGTGCTGCGGGACGGGCGCACGGCGCTGACGGCTGTTCCCCCCCTGCAGGGCGCCGAGCTGGAGGGCTGCCGGCTGGCGCTGCAGCTCAAACACCCGTCCCACGCCACGCCGCCGCCCCGGCAGCGCCCGTAGGACCCTCCGTGGGGGAACCTTCCTCATCTCGCGGGGTGCAGAGCGGGACCCCCGGTGGGCGCCGCCCCGCGCGCTGCCCGACGCACAAAGCGGCCCGCGGCGCTGCGGGAGCTCGGGGCCGCACGCCGGGCTTTGGAGCCGCGCTCCTGCCGCAGCCTCGTGTGCCTTCTCCCCGCAGCGGCCGGCCTGGCCTCATCTCGCCGCCCCGCCGCTCCTACCTCGTGCCCCCGGTGTGGCCGCGCCTCGTGGCTGCAGCCCGGCTGCGCTGCCCCGGTGCCACAGGCCGGTGCCGGGCGGCTCGGTGCCCACGGAGCCCTTCTTGCAGGGATGGGAACCTGCCGTGGGTTTCTTAATAAAAGCGAGAGCCGACGGGGCCTTGCGTGGCTCTTTCCCTCGGCCTGGAGCCCTTCCTGTGATGGGAAACCCCGGGGCAGGACGGAGGGCATCTTGGGGTGCCCGGTGCCCCCCGGGACACCCAGCAGTGGGGGTCCCCTAACGTGGGAGTGGGGGCGGTGGGTGCTCCGGAGCGAAGTGTGAGGGGCCGTTTGTAGGTGAGGGAACCGCGGGGCAGCGCGTCGGGGGGGGGTTGGATTAATATGCAAATGGGCGGCGGGGAGAAGGAGCGCGGGAGACAGCGAGTAATTAATCACTAGTTAAAAGAAATTAATACCAACAGCAGAGGTTGTCAGGAAGCAGCGGTGGAGTTAATCATGCAGAAAATTGGAAGAGGAAAGAGATGAGAGTGCGTGGGGAGAAGGGGAGACAGGGCTGAGGCTGACGGGGCCGCTGGCCAGCAGCACGGCACGGCACTGCATGGCACTGCATGGCACGGCATGGCACTGCATGGCACGGCATGGCACTGCATGGCACGGCATGGCACTGCATGGCACGGCATGGCACGGCATGGCACTGCATGGCACGGCATGGCACGGCATGGCACTGCATGGCACGGCATGGCACAGCATGGCACTGCATGGCACTGCATGGCACCGCATGGCACCGCATGGCACCGCATGGCACAGCATGGCACTGCATGGCACTGCATGGCACTGCATGGCACCGCATGGCACGGCACGGCACGCACTGCGTGGCACTGCATGGCACTGCATGGCACGGCATGGCACTGCATGGCACAGCATGGCACTGCATGGCACTGCATGGCACGGCATGGCACAGCATGGCACTGCATGGCACGGCATGGCACCGCATGGCACCGCATGGCACGGCATGGCACTGCATGGCACCGCATGGCACGGCATGGCACTGCATGGCACCGCATGGCACGGCATGGCACGGCATGGCACCGCATGGCACCGCATGGCACCGCATGGCACCGCATGGCACCGCATGGCACGGCATGGCACGGCATGGCACTGCATGGCACGGCATGGCACTGCATGGCACGGCATGGCACTGCATGGCACTGCATGGCACGGCATGGCACTGCATGGCACTGCATGGCACTGCATGGCACCGCATGGCACGGCATGGCACGGCACCGCATGGCACAGCATGGCACCGCATGGCACTGCATGGCACGGCATGGCACTGCATGGCACGGCATGGCACTGCATGGCACCGCATGGCACTGCATGGCACGGCATGGCACGGCACCGCATGGCACAGCATGGCACCGCATGGCACGGCCGCAGTTCGGGGCTCCGTGCCCGATGCGGGGTCCCACAGCCCCGGCTGTCCCCGGGCTGAGCCCCTGTGTGCGGCGCTGGGAAGCACCGTGCCCGAGGGGTGGGAGCTGCGCGCCGCCCGGCCCCGCAGCCGCTCCCACCGCGATCAGCTGCACCCCGGGACGGGGCTGGGATGGGCTGGGGGCCGCGGCTGGGGGCACCGCAGCTGCCCGGTACTGATAGGGGATGGAGGAGCCGGGGGGCCGGGCTCGGTTCCCGCTGCGGGGATGGAGAGAAGACCCACGGGCCGAGCTGCGCGTCACCCAGCGCGGCCTCCTGCCGGGGGAGGGGCGGGGGGCCCCGAGGGCCGGGGGGCTGCGGGGACGGCCAACAACCCCCCCTCCTCGTTATCCGCTCCGCGTCTTCGCTTCGGCTGCGCGACAGTCGGGCGCTCGTGGGGCCGACGTGAGCCGTCGGCTGCGGGGCGAGGGGGAGCCGGGGGGGGGCGGGAGGGGGATGGCGGCCCTTCCGCTTTGCTCACCCGTCGTGGAACGGACGGTTGTGGCCGGGGCGCCCCGGGGGCTCCGCGCCGCCCTGCGGGATCACGGCTGCGGGAACCGCGGCTCTTGTGAGCCGCGTGCAAACCCGCAACTGCGTGTACGACCCCCCCCGCGACCCCGCCTGGGGGAGGGCAGAGGATCCGGCCCCGTATCGGCACTCGGGGAGCCCCGGCCCACCCCCCCCCCACCCCGGGGCCGGATTCCTTCCCGGCGCTGCAGGATCGCAGCCGCAGCCCCCGCGCCCCCCGCAGCCCCCCTCGCGCGCTCCTACCTGTCAAATTAAACGCGATTCCCCGCGGGGAAACGCTCAAAGGCACTTTCAGGGCTAAATCTCATTTTTTTCCCCCCCTCCCCCTCTGCCGCAGCGCTGGGGGAAGGGAGGGACAATGCAATTAAGAACGGAGCGATGACGGCGGAGCGGCCCCGCGCGGAAGTCGGCGGCGCTGTAATTGGATCGGGCGGCTTCGGGTGGCTGCGGGGGGGCACCGGCGGGCGGTGACAGACGGCCCCGGGGAGCGCTGAGGGGGCGGCAGCTGCGGGTCACCCCCCGGAGAGGCGGGGGGAGAAGGGGGGGGAGCGGGGCGGGGACCGAGAGGTGTGACGTCACCGCAGCATGACGTCACGGGCGGCT
The DNA here is from genome assembly GCF_026119805.1 of Tympanuchus pallidicinctus. Lineage (NCBI taxonomy): Eukaryota > Metazoa > Chordata > Aves > Galliformes > Phasianidae > Tympanuchus > Tympanuchus pallidicinctus. Next base: position 187,020 of record NW_026294785.1, on the reverse strand, counting down.
GTCGGGGTGCGCGGAGTCCCGCGTGAGGGGACGGACAGACGGACACCGACAGACGCGTGGAGCCGTGTCTGTCTGTCCGTGTGTCCCTCGGTCACCCCCTCCTTCTGTCCCCGTGCCCCTGTGTTCCCCCCATCCCCGTCTCTGTGTCCCCACATCCGTCTGTCCCAGCGCCTGCGTGTCCCCGTGCTCTCGTGTCTCTGCGCATCCGTGTGTCCCCATGTCTTTGTGCTCCCGTGTCTGTCTGTCCCCGTGTCCCTGTGTCCCCGTTCCCCCCTCTTCGTGTTCCCCCATCCCCGTGTCCTCGTATCCCCCTCTCCATGTGTCCCCATGTCTGTGTGTCCCGGTGTCCGTACCCGTGTCCCTTTGTCACCCTCTGCCGTTCCCGTGTCCCCCCATCCCCATCCCTGTGTCCCCACGTCCCCCCGCCGCGCCCCCGCTCCCCGTTTAGGAGATGTCCCCTTTATTCCACATATATACACGGGGCGGACCGGGGCCCGGCGGCGGCCGACGGACGGACGGACGGACGCGGGGGGGGGGGAGGAGGGTGGAGGTGCGGGGGGGAAATAAAATTACAAGAAAACAGAAATAAAGCGGAAACAAAGAGGACGGGAGCACCGCACCGACCCCCCCCCGGCCTCCCTCCCCTTCAGGCCCCCACGTCGATCTCCTCCTCGGACAGCTCGGCGGGGCCGGGGGGGGCCGGGGGGGGTTCCCGCAGCCGCAGCGCCTGCAGGGAGGCCACGTCGGCGCGCATCTCGTCCAGGTCGCGCTTGAGCTTAGCGCGGCGGTTCTGGAACCAGGTGATGACCTGCGCGGAGCTGAGCGCCAGGCGCTGCGCCAGTTGGTCGCGGTCGGCGGGGGACAAATATTTCTGGCGCACGAAGCGGCGCTCCAACTCGAAGAGCTGCTGGTTGCTGAACGCCGTGCGCGATTTGCGCCGCTTCTTCGACGTCGGGCGCTGCGCGAGGGCGCTCAGAGGGTCCCGACCTGCGGGGGGGGGAGGAGGAGACGGCGTCAGAGCGGCAGAACCGGCACCGAAATCGGACCGAAACCGGGCTCGGCCCGCTGAGCCCCGCCGGGCAGAGCTTAGCGGAGCGGAACGAGACCGGGCCCGACTCGGCAGCGCGAAGCAAACGGGGCCGGGCCGAGCGTCGCGCTGCTGAGCCGAGCCGAATCGTGCCGAGCGTTACAGCAGGGAGCCCAGCGCAGCAATGCTCCGCCGAAACGGGCCGTCATGGCGCGCGTTATACCGCCGAGCCGAGCCGAATCACAATTGCCAAGCGTTACACCGCCGAGCCCGGCCCGCTTTATATCGCCGTGCCGAGCCGAGCCGTGCCGAGCATTGTTTGCGCTGAGCCGAGCTGTGCCTGGCATTGCCGGCCCGAACCGTGCTGTGCGCAGCGTTCATTTGCTGCGCCGAGCCGCGCCAGGCAAAGCCGTGCTGAGCGCTGCATTTCCGAGCGGAGCCAGGCCGTGCTGGGCCTCGCAGTGCTGACACGGGCCGGGCCGAGCTTTGTATTGCCGAGCCGAGCATCGTGTTGTGATCCGGGCCGGGCCGAGCGTTATACCGCTGAGAGGAGCGTTGCCGAGCCGCGCTGTGCCGAGCGCTACATCGCCGTGCCGTGCCGTGCTCGGTCCGGTCCCGGCCGTGGCCCCGCTCGTTGCACCGCACGGCGCTCCGCTCCGCCGCACATCGGCCCCGGCCGCCGCCTCCCACCGCCCCGCACAGCTCCGGCGCTGCCCGCTGGCTCCGCTCCGGTTCCTCCCGCGGGGCCGCCCGCTGCGGGCCGGGCTCAGCGCGGTGCCGGGGCTGCCCTCGGGTTCCGCTCCTGCGACCGTTCGGAGCTCCGCGTCCCGAGCGCTCCGGGTACCGCCGCTCTGTTCCGTGCTGTCGCCGCTCCCGGCTGCGGCGGAGCTCCGAGCCCCGACCCGGCAGAGCTTCGGTGCGCCGTGCTCGGCCCACGGCTCCCAGCGGCTCCGGCGCCCTCCTGCTGTCCCGCCGATCCCCTCAGCGCCGAGCCGAGGCCGTCCGGAACGGCTCCGTCCGTGTGTCCGCCCGAGCAGAATTCGTTCGTGGCTGAGAGGAGCTCGAGGCGCTCTCGGTTCTGTCCGTGTCCGTCCCTGTCGGTTTTTTTTGCACCACCCGCGGCCTCTGTCCGCATAACGATCCTTTCATTTTCGCTAATTGCCGCTGTCCCGATCCGTGTGCGGCTTCCTCCGCTAATCCCGAGAGCTCCGATCCGTCCTTCCGCGTCCGCGACTCCCTTCATTAACGGCACTTTTCGTTAATCGCGATCGCAGCGATCGCTCCGGGCTCCGTCCGCGCGTCCTCCCGGCTGCGGGAGTTCCGCGTTCGTTCGGGAATCTCGAGCGGTCCGTCCGTCCGCGGCTCTCCGGGCGCCGGTCTGCGTTCATCGCCCGTCCGCAGCGATTTTCCGTTCAGCGTAGAACGGCGCCGCGTCCCGTGCCGGTTCGGTCCTGGCAGCGGTCGGTCGGTGCCGCGGCGCCCGGAGCCGCCCGGAGCGTTCGGAGGAGCCGCGACCGGGCCAGGGCTGTGCGGAGCCGCCGCGGGGCCGTTCCGGGCGATACCGAGAGCCGCGCAAACGGGATTTCTGCGGTAGCAGCGCGGATCGCGGCGGGGCCCGGCGGCTGGGCCCGTCCCGAAGCGGGGAACGCAATTCCAGCCCGGGCTCCGGGAGAACCGCGGCGCGGCGGCGGCTTTCGTTGAGCGATTTGGTTACAGACGGAGCCATCCGAGGCCGCTCCGCCCCGCGCTCGGTAACGGATCCGCGGCGGCCGCGGGGCCGCCGCCTTCGGCGGAGCTCCGGGGCCACCGGGGATACGATCCGGTTCTCTCGGTACCGCGGGCGGCGAGACTCGGCCCGGCGGCGGCTCTCTCCGCGCGGCTCCCGGTCACGGCGCTCCGTCCGCGCCCGTCCCGGGGCGGCCCGACCCCGACTTACCGGCGCCGGGAGGACAGCAAAGAGCCCCGGCTCCGCGCCCCGCGCCCCGCCGCCGCCCCCCGCCCGCCGGCGCGCACCTGCCCCGCGCCCCGCCCGTACCTTCGGCCGCCCGCAGCGCGCTCAGCTCCAGCCCGCGGAACGTCTTACTGGCGAGCTCCTCCAGCGCGCACAGCGGCGAGGACGGGGCGGTGCGGGGCGGTGCGGGTCCCGCCGCCTTCTCCGGGATCCGGGCCGGGGGAGCGCCGTGCGCGGGGGGGGAGGGCCGCGCGAGGATGTCCTCGATGCCGAACGGCGTCAGCGGTTTGTTGCAGTGCGCGGGCGGCGGCAGCTGCTCCAGCGCGGCCCGGCGGCGCTCCTCGGGCAGCGGGGGGGTCGCGGCCGCCTCCCGCGCCGAGGTCATGGCGCGGCCCGGGGCCGCCCGGTGCTGCCGGGGCCGCTCAGCGGCGCGCCCGCCTCATGCTGCCGGGGGGCGGCGGCGGATCGCCCCTCGCCGCCGCTGTCCCCTCCCGAGCATCGGCGGCCCCGCGACGGCCGCGGCCGAGCTTAAAGGCCCGGTGGCTGCCCGCCCCCTCGGCGGGGGCCCGGCGGCGGCGGCGGAGCGCTCGGCCTCGCGGCGCCGAGAGCGGGCGCGGAGCTCCGGTGCGGCGGCCTTAAAGGCGCGGGGCCGGGGCGGATAACGGGGCGCCGGCGGGGGGAGGAGCCGCGGGGGCGGAGGTACCGGGGGGGGGGGGGGGGGGATCCGCTCCGCTCCGGCCCCGGGAGGGGGCGGCTGTGGGGGGGTCGGGACTCCCGCACCGGGACGCAGCACCGCGCCTCCTCCCCGCGTCCCGGGGTTAAGGGCTCCTCGCCCCCCGCTGCCCCCCCTCCTCCGCGCCCGGCCCGGCGGGGTTTTGCCGTCGCAGAAATTTATTATCTCCCCTGCTCCAACCCGCCCATAAAAGCGCGGGGCCGCCGCGTCTGGCAGTGATTAGGGCCGCTCCGGGTTTTGGGTTTCAGAGCGCGGCCCGACCGTAAACCCGCGGTACAAATCGCGCCGCGATCCCGACCGCTCGTAAAGGCGCGGGGACGGCCGCACACGCAGGTGAGCCCCGCGCCGGCGCCGGCGCCCGCACCGCATCCCACCATCGGGACCGGGGCCGCCGCGTCCCCCGGAGGGTCCCGCAGCTCTCGGCCCCATCCCGCCACGTCCTCACGGCGCGTCCCCGGGGACGGCGGGGGGTGGGGCGGGGGGGTTACGTGCTGTGGGGTCCGCGGGGAAAAGGGAAGGGAAAGGGCGCGGGGGGGTCCCCGAAGCGCGGGGCGGCGCGGCGGGTCGGAAGGGGGACGTTCCGGCGGGGTAGGGGGAGAGATCTGCAGCGGCGCGGGGCTGAGCGGGGTCGGGCTGTGGCACCGCACCCAACGTCTCTGGGGGTCTTTGCGGGGAGTCACACCGCGCCGTGCCCCGCACGTGGGGAAGGGGCGGGGGGGTCACCGGCAGCGGGGCGGGGGTGACCGCGGCGATGACAGAAAGTGAACCTGCGGGCAGGGATCGGGGGGAGCAGGTGCAGGGGGACCCGCGTGTGTCGGTGCTGTTGGGGGGGAGCCGCGGGGAGGGGGAGCGGGGGCTGGGGGGTGCAGCCGATGTTGCTGACAAAGGCAGAACGCGATCCCGCGGCTGGAAATCGGAGTTGGACAAATCCAACCTTGAAATTTCCCAGCAGCCGGAGCCATGAAAGCCTGGGGGGGGGGGGGGGTGGGGGGGGAGCAGCGGCCCTCGGCGCGACATGGAACCGATGTCGGAGGGGTTTGGACGTCGCTCCGGGGCAGACCCCGCGCGGCTCGGACGGGAGAGCCTCGCGTCCCCCCCTTCCCCAAACCACACCGTGCGCCCACCGCCGCCGTGTGTCCATGCATGGGTCCCGCCGGGGACCCCGCGCACCACCCCGCTCGCGCCCTCCTGGCCCCGCATTCGGGCCCGCAGGACGGCCCCGATCCACGCGCCGCGCCCCGTCCCACCCGATGTCCCGTGACACGCACCGGGAATTGCCGCTCGGGTTCGCTGCTGCGGCCCCGCGACCCCAAATCCCCCCCCCCGGCAGCTCCATATGCTCCATAAGGCCCCGTGAGGCCGGGGGGAACGGGACAAGGGCACAGGGCCCGGCAGCGGGAGGGGGCACAGCAGAGCCCCAGGCGGGCAGCGGGTGGGCGCCGTTGCGAAACGTCGGTCCCCGCTTCAGGGAACGGGATGGAAGCGCCCCTCACCCCAAAGCGGGACGCGGGATGGGAGACACAAAGGGGCTCGGATCGGCGTCCCGCCCAGCGCCGCGCCCGACGGCGGCCCCACGGCACGGGGGTCCACAGAGGCGGGCCTGCGGGGTGAGCCCCGGTACGGAACCAACAGCGCCCGTGTCGGTACGGCGGTCAGCGGGGTGGAACCGCGGCGCCCCATCGATCCCGTGGGCTCCCCCAGCGCGGCCCGGTCGGCCGGAGCTGAGCCCCACGCAGCCCCGCGCGGCTCCGCAGCACGAGCGCTGTGCGTGTGTCAGGGTGTGCGCGCACACACACGGGGTGCGTGACCACGCGTGCGCCCCCTGCCTCGCTCGCGCCCCCCATCCCCCCTCGGCCCCCATCCCTCAGCAGTCCCGCCCCACACCCGGTGCCCGCGCGGCGCTGCTCCCCGTGCCGCGGTAACGCGATTAGGGCCGGGGGGCGGCGCGGCCCCTCTAACTCGGTTACGCGGAGCCCCGCGCCGCCCCCGATCCATTATTCAGCGGCTCCATCTCCGCGGTGCGGGGCCGTGACGAACCGCGCGGCTCTGATTCAATTACGGCCCCCCCCCCCCCGCGGCTCCGAGCGCGCGGCGCTTCGCACATGGAAATTGCTTGCAAATGAATTTCCCTTTAATAAGGGGAACGGCGCGGTGCGAAATTAAACTGTCAGCGGCGGGGGCGCGCGGGGCGGTGTCGGGGGAGCGCCGGGGCCGTGCGCGGTGCAGGGCGGGGGGGGGAGACCCGACAATTACCGGCAATAAACGCGGTGCGGCCGCGGGTTCCCCCCCCGGAGCGGTGCGCTGATGCGCGCGGGGGGTCCGCGGGGATCCCCGTCCGGGTGTCGGCTAATGATGGATTCATTAACGCTCTGACCTCGCCGCGCGGCCCTGCGGCTTAATTAAGCGGAGAGCTCGGGGGGGGAAAGAAGGAGGGGGGCGAGCAGGAGCGGGCAAAGGGCCGTTGGGCCGAACGCGGGGCGTGAGTGCGGGGTCTGTGCGGGGGGCTCCCGCACGAGGTTCGGCCGCAGGTGCACAGCGCGGGCACGCGCGCACGGAGCTGGACGCGCCTACGGCTCCGTTTGGGGCCCCGGCCCGGTGCCGTGGGGTCAGGGCGAGCCGCCGGCCCTCGGCCACAGCTGCCGCCCTCCCCCTGAGCCCCCCCCGCCGCTGGGGCCTCCATATGGGCCCGGGCCAAACTCCCGCCAAATGGGCCGGGGGGGGGGGGGTTGCATTTCAAAGCCTCCGGCTGTGAGCAAACGCCGCGCTCCCCCCGCGCTGCCCCCGCGCCCCGCTGGCCCCGGGTCAGCGCACGGCTACCGGGAACGGCCCCGTCCCCTTTCCCAGGGCGGTGCGGCCGTGCCCAGTGGGGCGGGATGGGAGAAGGGCACCGGGGATGAAAGGACGGACTCGGGCCTGGCCCCTCCGCGAGGCTCGGGTGGAACTGCGGGGGGAAACCGTGGGGAGCGGCCCGGGCCCCCACGCACGGAGCGCGGCCCCCCGACACGGGATCCCCGTCCGGCTGTGGGGCCTGGTGTCACCTCCAGCCCCACCGTGGGATGGAGGGCGGAGGCAGAGGGGCTCCGTGGGGCTCCCAGCTTCGGCCCGGGGCGTCCCCGCGCTGCGGCAGCCTCGACTGGGGAGCCGGGGTCCCCCCGAGGGCTGCGGGGTTGGGAGCCGCGACCCGCGGCCATGCGGATCCAATTAGGGCCGCGCGGGGGGACGCGATGAGGAAACGCTCCGTCTGAGGCGCTGACAGCCCCGCGCCGCCCGAGATAAGGGAGTGCGGGGTGAGGGCAGGGGGCGATCCGCGGCGGGGCGGGAGGGGGGGTCCCGGGCTGCACGTGGGAGGGGGGCCGGCGGCCGCGGGGGATCCGGGCGCGTCTCCAGGGCCGGAGAACGGGCGCCGCGTCGGTGCTCAGCGAGGTGCGGGGCTCCCTCTTCCCTGCGGGACGCGGTGCGCGGTTCGGGCCCCGCAGGCCGCGGGGTCACTTCGGAGCGCCGCTCACGGGCGTGGACGGGGTGTCCTGCGGTTGCCGCGAAAGTCGCGAGCACGGCGGGGTTTGGGGGTTTCTGCCCGCATCACCGCCCGCCCCCCGCCCTGCTGTCCCCGGGGCCACGCGCAGGTGCCACCTCCGTCGGGTCCCTCCGGTTCTGGGACCGCTCCCAGCGCCGTGACGGTGCTGTGGGAGGGGGCACTGCGGCCGGGACCCAACCCCCGCTCCTCCACGGCCGCGGCACAGCAGCGGGAGGATGGGCTCGTTCGCGGGGACGGGGTCGGGAGGTGCAGCCACGCGCCCCCCGTAGCCCCATCCGCTCAGCCACCCCCCCCCCCAACCGCAGAGCACCGCCTTCGCCCCGCGGCATTCCCTGTACCCCGCAACCCCACGCGCACCGCGGCGCTGCCCCGAGCTGCGGAGCCGGAGAGGAGCGGGGCGCGGCCGGAGGGCGATGCGGGGGAGGCCCCCCCCCGGGTGGAGGCAGCGGGGAGAAACGTCCCGGGGAGGGGAAGCGTCCTGCGGGGTGCGGGAGGGGGACGCGTGGCGGCGGAGGGGGTCGCTGGGGGCCGCCACGCCGCGGGTCAGTGATATCATTAACCTCGACGAGGCAGCCGGGCCGCGCCGCCGCGAGGTTAATTAAAAAGAAAAGTTCAGGGGAACGCGGCAGCGGTGTCTTGGGGAGGGGGGGCGGCGCAGCGAGCGGGAGGGCGCAGTGCTGGGGGGGGGGGGGCGGCCATCGATTGGCCCCCAGCACGGCTGTCATTCAGCTCTGTGGGGGCGGCGGGGACGCGGGGCAACGGGGGAGGGAAGGGGAGGCTGCGGGGTGACCCCGTCCCACGGCGCTGCTGATCCGCGGGGCGAGCGGGGCTGTGCGTGACGGGGCACCCAGCGGGGAGCGGCTCCGGCTGGGGGCTGCGCTGCTGCCTGCCGGGCAGCATCCGCGCCGCATCCCCGTCCCCATCGCCATCGCCATCCCCTCCCCGTTCCCGTCGCTGCTCCCCAGCCGCCCCCCAGCCTTGGGGTCACCCGAAGCCGGGCCGAGCCGTGGGGATGTTCTGGACTCAGCTGTGCGCAGAGCCCCCCCCGCTCCGTCCCGCAGCCCCGGCCCCGCGTGCTGCGATTCTGTGCTCGGCTGTGAGTTCTGCACGCCGCTGCGCGCACACGTCGGGCCACGCGTGTGCCGGGCTCGGGGCTGCGCACCGGGCCGTGAACGTCTGCGCACCGGCGCTGGGTGCGGGCGTCTGAGAAGCGCGTTCTGTCGGTTCTGTGTGCGGAGCCGGGAGCGGATCGCAGCCCCGGGGGTCCCCGCGCCCCCCGGCCCTGTGCCCCCCCCCTCCTCCCCCCCTCAGTGGGGCTCCGCTCCCCGCGCTGCCGCCCCCCGAAATCAATTCTCGGGTTACTGAAACGCCGCGTCTCCGTCTGGCGGCTAATTGCGTGTGAGCCCTAATCATGGCGCGTGGCGGCTGCGCTGCTGCTCCTCCATTGTGCGCCCACCGCGCTGCGGGCATGCGTGGGGCTGCGGGCAGGGGGGGGGGGGCTGTGGGTTTGCGGGCTGTGGGGTTGTGGGGCCGTCGTGTCCCCCCCCCCCCTTTGTGTGCGGTGACCGCACCGCGCCCGGGATGTGGGGTGCGGGGCCGTCCGTCACGCCGCTCTCAACGCCCGCCCGCAGTTCCGCTCCCGACCCGCGCGTGCCCCGCTCCGCAGCGGCGGATCCAGAGCCAGGGGGCTGGGAGCGAGGACGCTGTGACATGCAGAGCTCCGGCCCCGCACTCGGCCACGCTGTGCCCTGCTCCATCCCCGCAGTCCCACAGCCCCGTTGTCACCTCTTCCTGCTCACATCCTCCGTGTGGGAGTATGGGGTGGTGTGGGATGGGGATGGGATGAGAAAGGAATGGGGATAGGATGGGGATGGGGATGGGATGGGATGGGGATGGGGATGGGATGGGATGGGGATGGGATGGGATGGGGTGGGATGGGATGGGGTGGGATGGGATGGGATGGGGTGGGATGGGATGGGATGGGATGGGATGGGGTGGGATGGGATGGGGATGGGGGTGGGAATTGAATAGAGATTGAATGGGGATCGAATAGAGATGGGGACAGGGCTGGGACAGGTCAGGGTCCACTGGGGTGGGATGGGGGTCTGCAGAGAGGTCAAGGCTGCTGGGCAGGAGGGTCTGATCCTGCACCAGCACGGGGTGCGGCCAGACCCCACCTGAATGCTGGGCCCGGAAGGTCTGGGGCCGTTTTGGCTCAGCAGGGCCCAGCGCAGCGCCCGGCAGGGTCCCCACGCTCTTTGCCCCCCTTTGGGCAGCACGGGCGGCCCCTGGCTGGGCAAGGAGGATGCAGGACAGACCGGGGCTAAGAATAGAGCCCGGCTGGGAACAGGAGCGGGAACGGGAGGAAGGATGGGGCTTCCTCTGCGACGGCTCTTCTTCCTCCCTCCCTGCCGCTGCCATGTGGCACAGCCTCGCCCTGCGCCGGGTCGGGGATGTGGGGCAGCCCGGGTGGGGCTGCGAGGGGCGGCGGCTCCTGGCAGAGGGGGCCCCCGCTGCGCTGCGCCGCTCCCTGCGTGCTCAGCACCCCCTGCCCACCGCGGGGCACAGCGCGGCCGGACCCCGTGTGGGGCCGGAGCTGCCCGTGGGAAGAACATCCCGGCGCGATGCCGGGGGTGGGGGAGGCTGGGAGCGGAGCTGCGGGCTCTGTCCCCGCGTCCCCTCGCCGCCCGGAGCGCCGTCCTGCTGGGCATGAGCCGTTCCGTTGGGACGGGGCTTCCTGCGGGGAAGGTGGGACGAGAGGGGCAGACAATAAACCCAGGAAACGCTCTGAATAGCGAAGGTAACCGAGCCGGGAGCCCCCCGCGCTGAGTCACCGCGGAAGCGTCGGGCCCGGGTCGGGGGGAGCCTGCGGGGCCGCCCCGATCCCACCGCACAGCACCTCGGCGGGTTCCGAGCCCCGCACGGCGCTCACCGCTACCTGCGCGTCCCCAACGGCCCCTCGTTCAGCGCTGCCCGAGTCTTCGCCCCCCCGCCTGCCCCGGGCCGGGCGCTGACGGCCCCTCTCCGTGCCCGCAGGGGGGGACAGGCGGGGTCTCCCCGTGCCCCACGCGGGAGTTGCCCGCGTGTCCCGCAGCTCAGGGCTCCAGACCCCATCTCCGGGGCTCGGACCCCGGCACCGGGCGGCTCGCACGGCAGCGCGGGGCCCGGCGGTGCCCTCTGCGGGACCGGGGCTCACCGCCCCGACCCCCCCTCGTGTCGAATGATTTACGGGCGAGGGAAGCGCGCGGCGCAGACAGATCGGGCCATAAAACCTCGGGGCAGGAAGTCTCGCCAACTTCAAAGGGCCGTGGCCACAACGACGGGGGTCGGCGGGTCCAGAGCCGCGGCGCGGGGCGTTGGGGCGGTGGGTGGCAGCCGACCCTACGCGCACCCCGCATCTTCCGCGCCTGCGTGCGTCCCGCGTGCGCATCCGTGCGCACTGCAATGTGCGCAGTCCCGGTGCGCCCCGCGTGTCCCCGCTGTGTGCGCGGGGCTGGCGGTGCGGAGCGCAGCGGCGTTCGCTGCCATCGGAGCCCGGTGAGGCTCTCCGGGGCGGCGGCCCTGCGGCGTCCCGACGCGTATCCCCCCGCCCCCCCCCCGCGCCCGGCGGCACGCAGGAAGGCAGGGCGGGGCGGCCGAGCAAACAAAGAGCCGGAGGAAACGCCGCCGTCCAAGATAAACCGGGGAAGGTGAGGGGGTGCCCTCCCGCCCCCCCCGGAGCTCCCGCGCGGAGCTGGGAGAGAGGGGCCCGGAGGTGCCGGTCCAGGAGCCCCGTTTCCAGCCCTCCCCGCCCCCCTGCCCGCAATTCCGGGGTTCGTTCCCAGCCGGGTCGGGGGTCCCAGCCCGGGCCGGGGTGGGGGGGGGGGCCGGGAGGTTCGGGGTGCCACCACTCCGCGCTGACGCCGCGTGCCGTGAGAGCTCGGAGCCGCATTCCCACGCTCTGCGCCCGCGTCCCACGGGGCTGCGCTGCCCCTCCGTCCGCAGGAAGGTGCCCCCCCCTCCCCCCCGCCCCGCATTCCCACGGCGTCCCGGTGCCAACCCCGTGCCCACATCCCGGGGAAGCGGGCGGGGAAACTCCGCGGGGCCGGACGGGACCCCCGGGCCGGGCGCAGCGCGGGGGATCGCGGCACAGCGTGCGGAACCGCCGGAACCGTTCGGCGTCGTTTAAAGACGATCAGGCGGTGACAGGAATTAAATTGTGTTTTGATTTTCTCATTAGCCCGATCTGCGGCGCGCCTCGTTACGGGGTAATTTCGCCGCTCCGACGTGACAGCTCATTCCCCCCGTGACAGCCGGGTGCCCGCGGGGGATGTCCGCGCCTCCACGCGTGCGCGCGGGGTGGGCCGCCGTGCGGGATGCGAGAGGGGCGGCCCCGTTACCCCCCTCCTTTTCTCCCCCCCGCGCACCCCGTCGCTCCGCTCTGCCCCCGTCGGCCCGCAGGAGGCGCCGCCAACCCCGCTGTGTGCGGCGGTGCGTGCGGGCAGCCGGGCCGGCGGTGCGGGGCCGTGCGGGGAGGCGCAGCAGCGCCAGCACCGCGAGCCGCGGAAGCAGCGAGGGGCCCGGTCCTGAGCCCTCCTGTAGCACGGGGCGGTGGGACGGGGTCTGAGGGGCTCCCGAATGCATTGCGTGAGGTCTTTGTTGGAGGCCCTGCGGCCCCACAGCCGCCCCGGAGCCCCGCAGGACCCGCTCAGCACCCTTCAACCGCCCGCCGTGCTGCAGGGAAGGGGCAGCGAGCGCAGAGATGGCGGGGAGGGGGGCGGCAGGGGGGGGTTCCCACAGCCGTGGTTCACAGGGAGCGGTGATGGCACAGAATCACCGAATATCCCGGGCTGGGAGACCCCCGAGGATCACCGAGTCCAACTCCGGCGCCGCTCAGGACCGCCCCAAATCCCTCCCCCTCCCTTTGCCCGCAGCATCCCCACGTCCTGCACCCCTCACCCTTAATCCCATACGGTGAGGTGACGCCCACAGCCCCGCAGTGGGACACGTGTGGGGACACCCACGTCCGGGTGAACCGACCCCAAAGCTTTTGGGGCTGCCGTCAGAGCCCCGGGCTGCCCCTAACGAGGCCCAGCCACGCTAACGAAGCAGTGACTGTGGGGCTGGCTGCGGGCCCAGCTGTGCCCCGTCGGTACCGAGGGCTGGGTGCTGCCCCAAAGCTTCTTCAATGCCGCGGGGCTGTTGGCTCCCGCTTTTGTGGGGGGCTGCTGGGCTCTGACTGCGCTGCTTGCGGCTGGTCGCTGGCCCTGGGTTCCCTTGGCTTTTCCAAGCCTGCCCAGCCCGGCTCCTCTGTGATTTGTAGGGATGCCGGGGGGGTCTGTGGGTGCTGCAGCCCCTCCTGCTCGCAGTGCTGGAGGTGGGCAGGATGAAGCTGCGCCCTCAGCCCGGTCCCGGCGCAGCAGGGGGTGAGGAGGAAGGCGAGAGGCTGCTTTAAAAAACAAAGAAACAAAAAAGCCCCTTGAGGTCTGTCTCTATACTCGTACATCTCCGTGTATTTCTCTTTTTCTTTCTCGTGTGTCCCCTGTTGCAGGGCGAGGGTTGCAGCGATGATCAGCCCGAACGTGTGAGCAGCTCTGGCCGTGGAGGTGAGCGCTGGGGGGGTCGCGCACTGCGGGCTCTGAGACAGCGAGGATTCAGCAGAGACCATTAAAAAGCTTCCACAGACCTCATGGGGCTCCGTGCCGCCTTACCGGGGGCTCCGTAGTGCTCTTCAGATCACAGATCGAGCCGAACCCCACAGCTTCAGCCTTCCTGCTCCAACAAAATGCGGGTGGGATCTGTCTGTATCCGCAGGGATCGGCACTGCCGGACCCCCCCCCCCCCCCCCGGCGCTGTGCGCCCCCCCGGCCCAGCCCGGCGTCACCGACAGGGGCGGCTGTGGCCACCGACCCCAAATCCCCACCCGGCCCCATCGCCGGCCCCCTCTCGGATCCTCTGGGTTTGGTTCCCCGCCCCCAAGCACCCCGCGCCGTGGGGCGCTGCAGCGGGGTTCCCCTCCCGCCCTGTAACACCGGGGCAGCGCCGGCATCTCCGCGCAGGGCTGCTGGCCCCCGCCGCGCCCCGGGTTGGGGCCGGGCGGAACGGGGGGCGGGGGGGGGTTCAGGTTTCCTCTGTGCCGGGCTGGAGCCGGTGCCATTAAGCCCCCTCGGAGCATGACGTGCGGGCGGGATATCAAAGCGCCGTGACCGCAGCTCGCAGCCGCCCGACGGCACCGTCCGGCCCGCGCCCCGTTACTGCGGGGTGCCGTGCGGGGCCTCCCCGTGCCATCCCGCACCCCCGGGCTCCGCCGCGGCCCCGCACCCCAACGGGACGGCAGCGCCGCTCCGCAGCCCCCAGCAGCCCTCTCCCCCCGCGCAGTTGGTTTGCATTAAGCCCCGCGCTGATAAGTGGGGCCGCGGGACGTGCGGGGGAGCGCCGGGCTCCTCTTCCTGCTCCGCGCCGGGCGAGCGGCCCCAGAGCCGCTGCTGACAGACACGGGCGGCCCCGCCGCGCCCCCGCCGCCAGCGCGACCCCGCGGCCCCGTTCCCCGTTGGGTGAGACCCCCCCCTCCTCCCCCCCCGGGTCGCCCCCCCCCCCTCCCCACCCTCGGCCGCTTTTTGCCCGCATTTCCCCACGTCCTTCGCGGCGGCCGCGTGAGGGATGGCCGACAGCTGGGGCGGCCGCGCCGGTAACCGGATCCCCCCGCCGCGGCGCGGGGTCAGAGCGGGGCGGGGGCGGCCCCGGCGTTGCGGTGCCCCGACGGGCCGGGACGGGCGGCCGCCCAGCCTCCGTCGCTCTCGGGGCACCGGCACCTGTTCCTCCCGCCCGGCCCCGCGCCGCTCCCCGCCGGCAGCTGAACACCCCCCCGTTCGCCCCCCACCGGCGGCCGCAGATGGCGGCGAGCGCTGCCCCGCCATAGCGGTAATGAGGCGCGATGCGGGGGGGGGCCGCCCCGCGCGGGCGATCCGAGGGCCCGTGGCTGCATTACGGCTCATTGTGCGCGGGCAGCGGGGGGCAGAGGCGACAGCCGTGCGGCCCCCCCGAACCCCCCCCCCCCCGCCGTTCCTCTACGGCGTTCTGGCACCGGAGGGGGAGACGGGCCGTGCGCCAGGCGGCCGCGACGGTGATGGATCGGAGCCGCGGCCGAGAGGGGCGGCGGGGGGCGGGAGGGAAGGGGAGGGGGCTGCGGGCCATGAGCCCCCCCGGCATCTCCCCGGTCCGCTTTGCAGCCGCACTATTGACGTCCGAAGGGCGCTGCTGCACCCCGTCCCACTGCATCACCCCCCCCGCCCCCTACGGTGCTGCACCCCACCGCCGTTCCCTCACCCCCCTGGGCAGAAGCTGCGGTGCCTCCTGTGGCTCAGTGCCGTATCCCCCCCCCCCCACACTGACACTGAGGGGCGCCGACCCCCCCGCAGCCCTACATCGAAGGTGTGGGTGGAGCGGGGACTCAGTGGGATGCTGCCCCAACTTCCCCCCTGAGGAGCCAGCAGGACCCCCAGCCTCATATGTGCCACCCCCCCCTTCCCCACAAAGGACGCGTGATGGATTTTCAACAGTTTTATTCAAAAAATAAACTTGAGCGGGAGGGGGCATTAAGTTAAAGGGGGGGAGGGGGAGGCAGGAGCAGGGCTGTGCTGCGGGGGGGGAGCAGCACCCGCCCCCAGCCCCTACCTCCTCTTGTCCTTGATGCTGTAGTGCAGCAGGAGCGGTGCAGGCTGCAGGGCGAGAAAGGGGTGTCAGGGCAGCAGCGACCCCCCAGCTTCACTCCCTGCCCCCCAGCGCCCTCCCCCTCACTCCCTGCCCCCTCGGCATCTCCCCCCCTCACTCCCTGCCCCCCAGCACTCCCGCTGCTCCCTGCCCCTGTGGCCCAGGGCGCTGCGCTCGGTGCTCCATGAACTTGTCCCACCCCTCCTGGGACGCCCCTCTGACCCGCAGCACCGCCGAGCTCCGTCCTGCACAGAGCCGCTGCCCCACCGCGAGCACAACCCGATCGCAGCTACAGCCAGCGGCATCCATCATCCGTGACTGCGCACCTCCCCGCTCCGCGGCCTCGGCCCCCGCCCCTCTCCCCCCTTGCTGCAGGGTGGGGGTCCCCCCCGACGCCCACCTTGCCAAACCAGCGCGAGAGCCAGAGCTGCTTCATCGTCATGTGGTCGGGGAGCGCCTCGCCGTTGAACAGGATCTGCACCTGCGGGCAGGGCTGCGCCATCATCGGCCTGAGCTCCCCGCCCCCTGCCGCCCCCCGCCCGGCCCACACTCACGTGCTGCAGCGGCAGCCCCAGGCGGTGGCACAGGACCCTCCGCAGGTGCCGGATCTGCGCCCGCACGGAGCACCTCACGTACTTCTGCTGCAAAGGGCAGAGCCACGGGCGCAGGGTCAGCGCTGTGCGGGGCAGAGCTGCTCCCCAAACGTCCAAAGACTGCAGCAGCCACGGGACGACCCACCAAGCCGTGGTCTGGGGGTGCTCTAAAGCACACAGCCAGCCGCAGGGCAGAGCCCGCAGTTCCCAGATGCTCACCTGCAGAACGGCCTTGCTCTTGTCCTTGCTGGAGCTGTGGAGCAAAGAGAAGGGGCAGCCCGGGGGCCATAACCCCGCTGCCATCCCTCTGGGCACAGCTGGCACACAGCCCCGCTGGCTCTCATCCCACCCTGGAGGCGGGGGCCGCCCTGATCCGAGCGCCCCGTGCTCCCCATGGCGCTCGGGGTGGCAGCAGGGCAGGCACGTGGCTGAGCTGGCAGCTGAGCTGCAGCCATCGATCCCAGCACAGCTCCCAGCGCTGCCGCTTATTGACTTTGCTGTCAGGAGTCGGCAGGCAGCTGCTCGGTGCCCTGCACCGCATTTATTAACGCTCAGCCCTCCAGGAAGGGGAGATTGGGGGGGGGGGGGGCAGAGCTTTGCAGGGGGGCTGCGCAGCCCTACAGCCTGGTAACAGCGGGAGCAGACAAGGGGGGGATACGGGAGCTGCGGTGCCTCTCCTGCTCTCCACTCGTCCCCACAGCGAGAGGCAGCTCAGCAGAACCACGGCACTCACCTCTGCTTCTCCAGGCACAGCGAGACGTGCTCGTCGTAGCGGAAGTAGTGGGCACGGGAATGGTCGAAAGTGCTGTAGGGCAGCCCCATGGGGTCACCCCCCACCGTGTCTGGGGGAAGGGAGCAGCAGTGAGCCCCCCGCTGCCGTCCCCGTGCCCCCCCCGCGCCCCATCCCCATCCCCACCCACCGTCGCCGCTGGGCTGCGTCACCCGGTCGAGGCCACGGGACTGGTAGAACTCCCGGATCCTCTTCTCTTCACCTGGGGGCGAGAGGAGAGCGGTGCCGATCCGTCCCCCGAGGCGCCCAGCAGTGGTGTGGTGGCCCCTCGCTGCCCCCGCTCATCTCCCAGCTCTGAAGGATGCTTGGCAGAAACCACGAGCTGCCCTGCAGGCCCCCATCCCTGCTCTCAGCATCGCTCAGATCCCCTCCCTGCGTTCCGGGCTGCAGGGCCCTGGTCCACCCTGTGCAACTCCTGTGCTCCCACACAAGCACGTCCCCATCCTCCGTGACAGCACTCAGAGCCCCTCCGCCCGCACGCTGTGCTGGAACGAGCTGACATTTCCAGACGCGTCCCCAGCGCCGTCCCCTTCCCCATCCTGAGTGACGGGGGGCCGATCGGGAGCCCCCCCCCCCCGCATTGCTTTGCATTCATCACAACCGCTGCGCCGTCACTCAGAGCCCGGCCAGGGGGACGCTGAGCGCAGGGCTGCTCCTGACACCCATCCCTGCAGCACAAAGTGCCCTCCAGCCACTCACTCTCCTGCAGGCCGGGCACCAGCTTGTACACGATGTCCTGCATGACGCGGTCCAGCTTCAGGTTGAGCAGCGGCTGCGTCTCGTGGATCTTGGTGTTGCACATGGGGCAGTACTTGCTGGTCTGCAGGTACTTCACGATGCAGCTCTTGCAGACTGAGGGCAGGGAAGGGAAGATGAGCGGGGCGGGCCGGGCGCAGGGGGACGTCAGCACACGGCCCCGCAGCACTCACAGGTGTGGAGGCACTCGGTGATGGTGGTGGCGTCGATGAAATACCCGGCGCACAGGCAGCACACGATGTGCTCGTTCAGCTCCTTCATCTTCACCTTCACCTCCTCCTGCAGTCGCACGGCATCGTCACCCAGCCGCACGCCATGGGCGGCCTGCTGCAGCCCCCAGCCTGCCCCACACCCCCTGCAGCCCCCAACCCACCCCACACCTCCTGCACTCCCCTGCAGCCCCCAGCCTGCCCTGCAACTCCTGATCCGCCCCACACCCCCTGCAGCCCACCCTGCAGACTTGGATCTGCCCCACACCCCCTGCAGCCCCCAGCCCACCCTGCAACCCCGATCTGCCCCACATCCCCTGCAGCCCACCCTGCAGCCCCCAGCCTGCCCCACACCCCCTGCAGCCCCCAGCCCACCCCACATCCCCTGCAGTCCCCTGCAGCCCCCAGACCACCCCACACCTCCTGCAGCCCCCAGCCCACCCTGCAGACTCCAATCTGCCCCACACCCCCTGCAGCCCCCAGCCCACCCTGCAGACTCCAATCTGCCCCACACCCCCTGCAGCCCCCAGCCCACCTTTCAGTCCCCAACCCACCCCACACCCCCTGCAGTCTCCTGCAGCCCCCAGCCTGCCCCACACCTCCTGCAGCCCCCAGCCCACCCTGCAACCCCGATCTGCCCCACATTCCCTGCAGCCCACCCTGCAGCCCCCAGCCTGCCCCACACCCCCTGCAGCCCCCAGCCTGCCCCACACCCCCTGCAGTCCCCTGCAGCCCCCAGCCTGCCCCACACCTCCTGCAGCCCCCAGCCCACCCTGCAACCCCGATCTGCCCCACACCCCCTGCAGCCCCCAGCCCACCTTTCAGTCCCCAACCCACCCCACACCCCCTGCAGTCCCCTGCAGCCCCCAGCCTGCCCCACACCTCCTGCAGCCCCCAGCCCGCCCTGCAACCCCTGATCCGCCCCACACCCCCTGCAGCCCACCCTGCAGACTCGGATCTGCCCCACACCCCCTGCAGCCCCCAACCTGTCCTGCAGCTCCCGATCCGCCCCACACCCCCTGCAGCCCCCAGCCCCACCGCGCTGTAGGACTGCCCCCCCCCCACGGCCCCATGCCGTCTCGTGCACAGGTGCCGAAGCCCCGCCCCTCTGTGGCCCCGCCCCCACACCTGCTCCAGGCCCCGCCCCCGCCCGAAGCCCCGCCCCCTGCCGCCCGTCCCCACCCGCTGTCCGCATGCGCACAATGCCGAGGACGGCGCCTGCGCGCCTCGCGCCCCCCGCTCCGCCCCCGCCCCCCCCCGCCGCCGCTCGCCTCGTTCCGCAGCGGGTCCATCTTGTAGACGGCCTGCAGCTGGTTCCGTAGCCGCATGGCGATCGCCATCGGGCCCCCCTGAGGAGGCGACGCCATCTTAGAACCTCCTCCGCCCCCGCGCACTTCCGGGTTCGGGCCGGGGGCGGGGCTGGGCGCCGCTCCCTGCGACCACAGCTCCCGGCGTGCCCCGCGCCGCGCCAGGAATGCTGGGACGGGAGGGAACGGCGCCCCCTGCCGGACCTGGCGCGGAGCTACGCAGTGACCGGGCCCAGCCCTCCGATGGCAGCCAATGGGAGAGGGGGGGCGGGGCTTGAGGGCGCAGCCGCGGCCAATAGGAGAGCGCGTAGTGCCGCGGCGGTCGGTCGGTAGGGGGCGCCAGATCACTGCAAGAATGGCACGGAGGGAAGAGAACGGGGGGGGGGGGGGGAATGAATGGGGGCCGGGGGGGAAGAACAGAGATTGAGGGGAATTTAATGGGGTGAAGTGGGCGGAATGAATCTGGGAACAGAGGGGAATGGATGGGGGAATTGGGGGGAATTAATTGGGAAAGACGGGCATGGATGGGGTCACTGGGGTGAATGGGATGAAGATGGGTGAATGGGGGTAAGTGGGGTGAATGTGTGAGTGAATGAGGGCACTGAATGGGGTGCGAGGGGTAATGGGGACCTGGGGTGAATGGGAGCTGAGGAGGAAAGGATAATGGGGTCCTGGGAAACGGGATATAAGGGGAATGAGGTGCCTGAGGGAGTGGGATAGGGGGGAAATGGGGAGAGCTGGGATGAGCACGTGAACGAATGGGAGCACTGGGGTGAATGGGGGCTGAGGGGGGATAATGGGCTCCTGGGGAATGGGGTATGAGGGGAATGAGGTGCCTGAGATAATGAGATGGGGGAAAATGGGGGTCTTGGGGCATAGGGTGTACGGCAGTGTAAGGGCACTGATGGGGGACCACCAGGAATGTCCTGAATGGGATGGGAACGGCCTCAGCGGGGCTGTGGGATGAATGGGGATGGGGAGGGAATGGGGCTGTCAAGGGAGCGGGGAGTGAGGGTTCAGCAGCGTGGTTGCACTGATTGGGGCAGGGATGGCCTGAATGCCCAAAGTGACGACCCCCGGGCCCCCCTGCTCTGCCACGTGTGGGGCCGGGGGCTCCGTGGGGCAGCCCTGGTGCCGGCCGTGGGCACGGCAAGCACCTGCCCGGGGCTGCCTGAGGGTTGGGGTTGGGGGGGGGGCAGCGGATGCGAAGGGCCGGGGCTGCGGGGCACGGCGGCTTAGGGGTGGTGTTGAGGAGCGGGGCCGGGGGCGGGGGGCTCTGCCGGGGCCGGGCGGCCTCCCCGGCGCAGCAGCCGGAGCCTGGAGCCGCGCTAATGGGGGTGATTGGATCAGGGCTCTGGAGGGGAAGGAGCGGCCCCGCTAATGCAAAGCAGAAGCTGTTAACGGCCGTAATGGCTCGTTACGGTTACGATTATTGCTGCAATCCCCAGCAACAAGTGCTGCCTGGGGAGCCGCCGGGGCCGGGGCCGGGGCGGGCAGACGGCGCGGCCCCGTGGGACCCGGAGCGGGCGCCCGGCGCTGTTGGGCGGCCCCGGCGCTGTGTGTGGGGGGGAGTCGGGATCGGGGTGCCGTTAAACTCGAGCAGAGCCGCCGTCACGGCTACCGGGGCCGGGGGTGCGGGGCCGGGCACGGAGCGCACGGGACCTGCAGCGGCTCCGCTTTGTTGCTTCGGTCCGGGCTCGGCTGCGCAGGGCGGGGCTCCGCATCCCCACGGTGCCCGCAGGAGCCGAGCGAGCTCCGCTCATTGATTGGGCGTGCGGGACCGAGAGCCTTCGGAGGAAGATCCGGACGCCGAGCCGCGGGCCACAACAACCCGTCACACCGAGCCCTGCGAGCCGCTGGCCTGGCTGGGTGCTGCTGCTGGTCCTCCCAGCTCCTCCTCATCCCTGCCGGACTCCCCGGTCCTGGGCACAGCTCTGAGCTCGGCCTCGGCCACCTCAGCTCCTCCACATCCCATCCAGCACAATTCGGCCCTATTCCTGGGCTGGATAGGGCTGGCCAGGCTGGCTTGGCTCCCCACATCCGTGTGATGCAGCCCGGCCCTGCCGTGAATCCTCCGCCGTGTCGCTGAGCTGTCAGCCATCCGCCCCCCCCCCCGCCTCCCGCCGTGCTCCATCACCCCCAGCCCAGGAGGGGAATCCGGGCGCTCCAGGGGGCCCGTGGGCCCGTGAAAGCCCCTCCACTGCTGGTTGGAGCCTGCCCCATCCCCGACCCCGCCCCATCCCCGACCCCGTCCTTGCTGGGCGGTGAGAAATGAGGCAGGGGCCGGGGTGACCGCCCGTGTCTGGGAGGGCCCGGCCCCATTTGTACCTGCCAGGAGCAGTTCCTGGGAGGGACGGCCTGCTGGGGGGCTGCGAGGGTCACAGCTGGGCCAGCACAGCCCTGGGGCCAAGGCAGCATCACTCACTGCCAGCACCGTCCTGCACCACGTGCCGGCACCGGGCTGAGGACCGGCAGTGCACCGACAGCAGCATCGTGCTGAGGATGGGCGCCCAGCACCGAGCGGCGCCGCGGGTCACACGGCCTGGAGCAGCCACGGGCTGATGGCTGGAACGGGCGATCTCTGTGGTCCTTCCTACCCTAATGACTCCACGAGTGCAGCCTCCTTGCCGTGCAGCTCCCTGCACGCTCCCTGGCGCATCCAGCCGTGTCTGTAGGGGCCACACGCAGCCTTTCAGCACCGTGACCCAGGCGGTGATGCTGGGGCTGTGGGAGCTCAGCTGGGACAGGACAGGCCCGGAAAGGGGCCGCAGGGTGGGCGCCGAGGGGAGCCCAGCAGCACGTGGGGCGGCTCACCTGGGGATGCGCTGCTCTCTGCCCTCGAGGTGCCCCCTCCCCACCGCCCTCGTGATGCTCTGTGCCGTCTGTGCCCCTGCATTGCACACCTCTGTAGCCAGGGCACATCTGGCACCTCACACTGCTCGTGCCCTGGCACAGCGGCAGCGCCACGCCGGGCAGGAACACGGCTGGGGATGGAGATGGGGCCCGGGGGGTCAAGGGCTGCAGTGGGGACCGATGCGCCCCACCGACCGTTTGCAGCCCGGCAGCGCGGGGCCGCGCGACTCCATCCGCAGATACATAATTAATGCACCCCTGAGCTCCGCGGGGCTGCGGGGCGGGCCGGGGCTTTTAGCGGAGACCTGCTCAAATATTCAGCTCCATTTCCGCCGCGCGGGGCTGGGCGGCTCCTTCTGGTAAGCGCTGCGGGGGCTTTCCCGGCCCTGGGGTGCGGGGCGGGCGGGCCGTGCCCGGTGCGGGGGCACCGTGCTGAGCCCGGAGCAACTCGGGATGGCACAGAGCAGCAGAGCTCCGGGCCGGGGCCGCCCATCCCGCTGCCGCCCCCGGTGCCGTCGGCCCCTTCCCGGCCTCAGCGCGGGGCCCCCAGCCCCACACCAGGACCAACCCCGAGAGTCCCGGTGCTGGGGGGCTCCGGAGATGGCCGGCGCCGGGGGGTTCGTGGCAACGCGGCCGCGGGGCGGGGGGCTGAGGGGGGGGGGGGGGGGGGCTGGGCACTGGTTATGGACTGAACTCCCTGCCTAATGCACCTGATTGGATTTGCAGAATCCAATTACCTGCCCTCGGCCTTTGATAACGAGGTTCTGAGCGACGGTTTCTGTCAACGGCCCCGCGGCACACAGAGAGCTGCGGGCACTCGGCGCCCCCCGGCCCGCGCAGCCCCGGCCCGCCGGGCAGAACCCGCAGCCTCGGGGGAGCGGGGGGAGCGAATCCCCCAGAATAACCCGACCCCCGCGGGGATGGGGGCAGCGGGAGCCCGGGATGGGACGCGCGGCACACACTGCAGGGCCGGGGGCCGCGCACCGCCCCCCTCCCGCTCTCCTGCTCCTCCAGCACCCCGCATCCTGCCCCACGGCCGCAGCCCCACGCCCTGACCCGTCAGCCCCACGGAAGCTTCGGGGCCTCGGCCGTCGACCCCGCTGATTGCAGTGGGATCCCCCCGCACCCTTCAGGACAGCGGGGCTGCTCCGCTCCCCCCCCCCCACCGCGCCTCCCGCCTCCCGCTCCCGTCCCATAGAGCGGCCGGAGGGGGACGCGGGGGGACAGCAGCGCCCACGCTGCCCCCGGCCCGGAGTCCCCGTTCCCCAGAGGCCGCCCCGAGCCCCATCTCCGCGCCCCCGCCCCGCCCCGCGGCCGCAGCCCGGCGGGCAGCGCACCGGCGCAGCTCGGGGCCGGCGCACACAGCCGCCCGTAGCGCACAGCTCCTCCCCGAAGGCGCTGCGCAGCCGCCGACGGTCACCGCGGTGACGTCCGACCGGGGCGGCTTCGGCCGTCGCAGGTCGTCGGGGCGCGGTGTGCGGGGCGCGGTGTGCGGGGCCGTGGCAGCGCGGTGCGGTTGCCCGAGTGCTCGGCCCGGCCCGGCGCTGCCGGTCGTTACCGGGGGGAGCGAAGCGTGCGTGCCACCGCGTCACCCCCGCACCCAGCGGCTGCCAGCGCCCGGCCCGGGGCCGGCGGGTGCGGGGCACCGGGAGTGTTTCATGCGGTTAAGAAGTGTCTGATTGAGGCAGGAGGCGCCAGCAGCTCCCACGGGAGCCGCAAGTCAAGGACTGGAGGACCAAATGCAGGCTAAAGTAATCCAATCTGGGCTGGCTTCATCTAATTAGCCCAGAATTAACCCAGCAGCCAGAGAGGAGCTGACTGTCCCTACAGTTTGCCAGCGGGTTTGGGGGGGAAGCGGGAGGAAGAAGGGGACGTCCAGCGATAATGAGATTAGAGGGGGAGCGGGCGGGAGAGGGCGGCTTGGCAGCAGCTCCCGGTGGTAACGTGGGGCCCGGCCAGGCCTCCGCCGCTTAATTGCCGCGCGCTGGAGCGGCTGGCAGCGGCGAGGGGCGGGCAGCGACCCGCGGTACTCCGTCCTGCCCCCCGGCAGAGCGCCCGAGCCCGGCAGGGAGCCGTGCGGGGCACGGGGACGTCGGCGCGGGGCTGCGGGGCTCCGTGAGCTGCAGAGCGGCAGCCCGGGGGGGGGGGAGGGGACACGCGGGGGTCGGCTGCGGTGATGGAAGAGCCGTGCGAAGGCCGTGGGATCTGTGCATCCATCCTCACGGCTGTGCCGAGGGTTGGGAGCCCTGCGGGGCAGCGGGATGCTGGGGTGCAGCTCTGCTCAGCTCACGGCCCCTGTGCGGCTCCGGCAGCAGCAGGGCCTGGTGCTGCGCTCACTGCGGGCAGCGCCGTGGGACTGAAGGCTGATTTCCCACCCTCTGCCCCATCGTCTTGCAGCTGTCAGCGGCAGCGGGTGCCAGCCCACAGGGCAGATCGGTGGGGCCGCGCGTTGGAGACCACAGGGGTGTGAGCTGCGGGGGGGGGGAACGAGGTGCAGAGCGGTGTCTGAGTGCGTCGGGCTGCTCCCAGCCCTGTCTCGTTGCAGGTGTGTGCGAGGGTCCCTCGGCGGAGCCCCGCGGTGCCGGGCAGAGCCGTGGGGCAGCCCGGCGGCGGCCGCTGCCGTGAGAGGCTCACGGGGCACGGAAGCAGCGAAACTGGGAGATGCCGGTGGGGAGGCTTTGGGGCCTGTGAGGATTCCTGGAAAGAGAACCCCGAGCCGCCGTGGCGCCGGTCTCACCGAGCGCCCTCTGTTCCAGCACTGCCCGAGGCTCGGGCTTCTCCTGGTCCCCCCAGCCCGGGCTGAGCTCCCCGCTCCGTGTGCCCCACCGTCACCAGACCCCGCACGGCCCCCAGCTCTGCTCCTCACCCCGAGTGGGTCGGTGAGCACCGCAGCGGGGCCGGGACGCGCTTTGCAGCTCCCGCGGGCGCGGGGCGGAGGTGGCGGTGACACGGGCGGGTGCCGCGGGCTCATCCCCTGCCCCCCAATCCATCTCCCGGACCGCGCGGCATTCCAGCCCCTGGGCGCTTGCACACAGCTGCCTCCCGCTCTCGGTTTAATTAACCCGCTGCCGCCCCCCCCCCGGCACGAGGAGTTTCCTCCCCCCACCTGAGGGCTGCGGTGCTGCGGGTCGGGCCGCATTTGGTGCGTGTCCACGCACGGGACCCGAGCCGTTGGCACCGGGGAGCTCCGGGTGCGGGGGGGTCCAGGCTGTGCCTACCCGTGTAGGGTGGGGTGAACCCGGCGTGGGCCAGTGGTGTGTTGTGTGTGTTGTGTGTGTTGTGTGTACACAGGGAGCTGTGTGGGCACGGGGAGGGGAGCGTGGGGTGCGTGTGCGCACAGGGGGGGTGGGCGCAGCTGCGGACAGTCCGACTGGGTGCCCCCCCTCCCCGCCCCCCGTGTGCACGGTCGCACTGTGTGGCTGCTCGTGTGCGCAGTGCAGGCGGTGCGGGTGGCTCCGTGGATGCGATGCAGCCGTGCTGAGCCGTGGGCTGCGCGTGCCTGCGCGCCGCGGTGGGTGGGTGTGCACGCGTGGGGCGGTGCTGCGGAGCTGGGTGTGAGCAACGCCGTGTGTGTGTGTGTATCGGCGCTGCATTCTCTGTGCTGCTCTGCAGGGTGTGCAAACGCACGTGTGTGCAGACTGAGTCCCCCCTCGGTGTGTGTGCGTGTGTTTGTGTGTGCGTGTGTTTGTGCCCCCCACGCGGCACCCAATGAAGCCCCACACCGCATGGAACAGCGCGTCCCGCCGGGCCCGGCTCCGCCCGGTGCCCCCGAGCCCTGCGATGCCCCCGGGCCGTGCCGTGCCCTCGGGCCGCAGCAGCTGCTGCTCCCGGTGCCGCCGTGATTTACAGGCGCAGCCCCGGTAATGTCATTTGCCCCAGACCGGTGGCGCCAGGGCGGACGGGCGGCCCCTCCCGCTCCGGCCCTTGCCCCGGGGACGTGACCCGCCGCCCTCGCCCTGAACCGGGACCCGGCACCCATCGGCCCTGACCCACCGAACCCGAGGCCGCGGCCAGGCGCTATCGCGACAGTCGTCAAGGGCCCGGTCAGGACCGCACTGCCCCGCTTTGGCCGCGACCGCCCGATGCGTGCCCGGTGTGCGGGTGGGCGCCGAGCCCGGGCCACCCTCCGTGCCAGATCCGAGCCTCGCGGAGGGGCCCGGCTCTGGGCTCCGTGTCACCGAAGCAGACCGGCCGTGGGAGGCGGGTGCGCGCTGTCGGTAAAGGCGGATCAGCGGTAACCGGATCCACGCCGCAGGGAGCGGCGGGTGGGAGCAAACGTAGATCCGTGCCCCGGGAGCGGCGGGCACCGGATCTGTTTGCTGCGGGGTCGGAGTGGCCGCGGTCGGTACGTGCGGACAGCGGCGGGGAACGAAGCACCGGAGCGCCCCGGGCTCGGGGAGCGGCCCCACGTGAACGCATAACGGCACCGGGGCCGCTCTGTGCGCCCTGAAAGGCGCGGAGATGTCCGCCCGGAGAACGGGGCGGCTCCGACACGGCGGGGGAGGGCGGGTGGCGGCCCCGGTGCTGCGCTCCGAGCGCCCCGACGGTACCGGAGACGGGGCAGGGCGGTGCGAGGAGGTGCGCCGCGTCGCTGCCCGATGTCACGCTGGGACCGCTCCACCGCTCCGCCGTTCCACCGCTCCGAGCCCGGCGGCTCTCCGGGCGGCGGGGACCGCGACGCGCCTCCTCCCCCACCGCCGCGCTTCCGACGGACCCCGACAGGAGACCCCGGAGACGCGCTGCCCGCGCCGAGCCGCGGTGGTCCGGGGGATCCCGGCGGGCCGAGGGCCGGGCGGGGGGTGGGGTGGAAGGGCCGGTGCCGAGGCCGGGGAGGGGGCCGGTGCCGGGGCGTGGCCCCGGGATGCGCGAGCCCCCGCCCCAGAGGGCGCGGGCTGTCCATCACGGGGCGCGGCCGCCAATCAGCGGGCGGGCGGCCGAGATTTTGGCAGCTCCAGATGGAGCGGGGCAGAAAAGCGCGTGCAGCCGGGGGGCCCCGCCGCGCCCCGCAGCCCGCAGCCCGCGGCCGCCAGCAGCCGCCTCCGCCGCGGGCCATGCCCCATTCCCTGCCCCGGCCTCGGCCACCGCCCGCTGCCCGCCGCCCCCCCCGCAGCGCCCCGCAGCCCGCGGCCGCCCCCCGCGCCTAGGCGGCCCCGCGATGCCCCGACTCTGAGCGCGGCGGGGCCATGGAGGCGGCGGCGGCGGCGCTGGCGCGGGAGGGCGGCGGCGCGGCTCCCGCTCCCCACGAGCCCATCAGCTTCGGCATCGACCAGATCCTCAGCGGCCCGGAGCCCCCGGGCGGCGCGGGGCCGGCGCGGGCTGCCGGAGAGCCCGACTACCCCGGGCTGTACGGCGGCGGCTACGGCCCCGCCTGCTCGCTCGGGTCCTACAACCTCAACATGAGCATGAACGTGAGCGTGAACGTGACCCCCGCGCCCGCCGCGCCGCCCGCCGGGGTCATCCGCGTCCCCGCGCACCGACCCGCGCCGCCCGCACCTCCCGCCGCGCCGCCGCCGGTGCCGGGGCTGTCGGGGCTCACCTTCCCCTGGATGGAGACGACGCGGCGCATCGCCAAGGATCGGCTCTCAGGTGAGCGCTCCGCTCCGACGGCTCTCGGCGGCACCGACGGCGCGCGGCGCGGAGCGGCGGCTGAACGGGAGCCGGAGCGGAGCGGGGGCAGCGGCTCGGAGCGGGGAACCGTCCGCGCCGGGGAGCTGTGCCGGAACCGGCCGCGCTCCGCCTGTGCCGTGCGTGCGGCTGCTTCTACGGTGCGCCGGAGGCCGCCGAACGCTGCCGTGCCGGGGCCGGGCTCCCTCCGAACCGCCCCGCTCGCCGCAGCACCGCGCACCGGGACGCGGCCGCCGTCGGGGACCGCGCGCAGCGGCTCCGGGTGGGCGCTGCCCCCGGCGGCCCCGGGTCCCGGTTCCCGTCGGAGCCGGAGCTTCGCCGCTGCCGCTCCCTGCGAAGTGCCGGGAGGTCCCGCCGTGCTTCGGCCGCGGGCTCCGCAGCACCGACCTGTTACAACCGCGGGGCTGCGGCCCCGGGCCGGCGGGAGGAGGGATGCCGTGCGAGGGAATGGGGAGCGAGGACCCTGTGTGGGGCACACAGTGATGCCCAGCTGTGTGTGGGAGCGGGGCGGCGTGGGGAGAAAACAGCACGCGGTGTCTGCAGGGCTGGGCGCCTGGCAGAGGGATGTGAGCCCACACTGTGGGGTGACCGCGGGGCTGGAATCCCGACAGCGGGGCTGTGAGCCCACGTTGTGCAGTGTGTGCGGAACTGGGGCCTGTGCTGCGGGGTGTCTGCATGACTGCGGATGCGGTGGGGACGGTTGTGGGGCTGGGGACATGACGGGGAGGTGCTGGCGTGGCTGTGAGCCCGTGCTGTGCTGTGGTCGTTGTGCTGGGTTGTGGGATGTGTTGGGAGGAGGACGGGGCTGTGCGGGGTGTGCAGATCCGTGTGTGTGTGTATGGGGATGGATGCGGGGCTGCTGGATGCCGGGTTTGGGGCGAAGCCAAGGCTGGGTTGTGAGGGAGCGTTGGGGAGAGCGGTGGGTGCAGCCGATGGAGCCGTGTGTGGGGTGCGTGGCTGGAGCAGCTCAGGGTGGTTGGTGGGGGTTCTGACCCCCTTTACGGAGGGTGTGGGGTGCTGGTGCCCGGTGCTGGGTGCCGGTGGGGTGAGCGAGGGGCTGTGAGCGAGGCTGAGTGCGGCTCCTTCCCAAGATGGCGGCTCTGCCACGTCCGCAGCACGGCCCTGTGTGGGGACGAGGGCGGCGGACGAGGCTGCGGGGGCTGTGGGGGCTCTGGAGGCTGCAAGGGCTGGGCCCTGTGGGTTGGGAGGTCTGGGGGTATGGGAGCCCATCCCGGCACCATCAGAGCCGGGTTCGCCTCCCGGCCCACCCGTGGGTGATGGAGCGCCGTCCCCGCGCATGGCCGTTGGTGACGTCCCCGTCTCCTGCCTGGCGCCAGCGGTGGGGGGACACGGCGGCCCCTCCCCGGCACGGGGTCTCCCAGCCGTAGCCATCACTCAGCGTTGGAGCCTTGGGGTGATGTTGGGGCTGTCGGCATCTGTTTGCAGTCAGGGGCCGCCCCGTGTGGGGAGGGGGCACGGGGGCGTCCGTCCATCCCCCCGACTGTGCAGCTCCACCTGCGCCGAGCGCTTCCTCCCCCGCCGCGGGCAGACGCCTTCCCACCACACTGCTGGGGTGTGGGGCACGGGTGATCCGTCCCTGGGGCCTGCCGTAGGGTCTGCCCCGTGCCCCACAGCTGTGGGGTGCTGGAGCCCCACGGCAGCCCCGTGGCGGCGCGTTGGCGCAGCGCTGCCCATGCGGTGCGGTGTTGGCGACGGCCGCGGTGTCGCCTGCGCTGCAAGCACACGGCCCGGCTCCGTCCTCCTCCCGGCCCTTTGCTGTCCTGACGCTCCCGTGGCCTCGTCCCCGTGTCCCTATGGGAGGTGGCAGCCCCCTCCCCAGCCCCCCGCCCCCAGCGGCTGCAGGGCGGTCAACCCAGAGGCCGCTGCGTGCGAAGGGAAGGAGCCATCAGCTGCCTCCGATGGCCTCCGGGTCCCATTCCCTCCGCAGGGAGTGCTGGGAGGCGGCGGGGCTTCGGCGCAGCGCGGTGCTGGGAACAGGGCCGGGTTTGTGCTGCCTGGAGCCCTCCGTGACCCTGGCGGTGGGACCACTGCGCTTCTTGGTGAGGCCGGGGGTCCTGGCTGCTGGGTCCCCCTGGGGCTCAGGCGCACTCAGAGCCACGGCAGGAGGTGCCATGAGCCCCCCGACCACGTTTAGCGGCGCCGCGTCCTCTTACGATCAGGATGTGGGGAATCCCTCCTCGCCCCCTCCCCACAGCTCCCACAAAGCTGCTCGGCCCACATCCCCCTCTGCGCTCGGTGCTGCCCGAGGGCCGTGCCGTCCCGGCAGCTCCCTGCAGGATGCTCTTGGCCCCATTCCCCGCCGGCGGCTGAAGCGAGGGCCGGGGCTGTGCCGTGCCCGCTCCCCACACCCCTGCACAGCCGCTCGCCCCCCTCTGCCCACAGCCGCGCTTTCGCCCTTCGCGGCAACCCGGCGCATCGGGCACCCGTACCAGAACCGCACGCCGCCCAAGCGGAAGAAGCCGCGCACCTCCTTCAGCCGCGTGCAGATCTGCGAGCTGGAGAAGCGCTTCCACCGCCAGAAATACCTGGCGTCGGCCGAGAGAGCCACGCTGGCCAAAGCCCTCAAGATGACGGACGCGCAGGTCAAAACCTGGTTCCAGAACCGCCGCACCAAGTGGAGGTAAGGGGGGGGGAGGAGCGGGGTTTCACCTGCGGCTCCTCCCGGTGCTGCTCGGCTGCTTTGCCCGCATCCCGGGGGGGGGGGAGGTGCCGTCCCCGTCCATCCTAGAGCCCAGCCCTCACCACGGCCCCTGCAGGAGGCAGACGGCGGAGGAGCGCGAGGCGGAGCGGCAGCAGGCCAACCGGCTGATGCTGCACCTGCAGCAGGAGGCTTTCCAGAAGAGCCTGAGCCAGCCGCTGCCGCAGGACCCGCTCTGCATGCACAACTCCTCGCTGTACGCCCTGCAGAACCTGCAGCCCTGGGCCGAGGACAATAAGGTGACGTCCGTCTCGGGGGTGGCCTCCGTGGTCTGAGGGCGCTGCGTGGCGGATGGGAGCCCCTGTGCCCCCGGGGGCCCCGAACTGATGGGGGCTTTGGCCTGGAGGGATGCGAGGCCACCCCGATGCCCAGCGAAGGGGAGGGGAGGGGGCTGCTGCTTCCCGGTGCCACCCTGAGCGGCAGCCCCCTCCCCACACCACATCCGGGCCCCCTCACTGCCCTGGTGGAGCAGCAGCCCTGGGCAGGTGGACTCTGAGCGGGTGGACGGCCCCCCCCCCCCCCCCAGCTTTCATCCCATGTGCCTCTGCCAGCCCGGAGCCTCTGGGGGGGCCGCCCACCCCGTGCAGCTCCTCGGGGCCCGAACCCCTTCAGCGGCTCCATGTGCTGGGACAGCCCCCAGGCGCCCATCCTGCCCAGGGAGGGCAGAGCCGGGGGGTGGCATCCCCTGGACTCGCACATTCCCGGTGCTGGAAACTCACTGCTGCCCCCGTTCGTCGTGGGGCAGCGTCCCTCACAAGCATCCTGGTATCCGGACGAGTCAGAGTCCATCAGCTTTGGCTTCCAGCTGGGGGGTCCCATCGCTGGCCCAGCGTTCCCCGCACACCGGACAGATGGAGTTTGTCGGCCACACGGGGGGCTCCCGGTGCTCCCGGCCCCCGTCTGCAGCTCTGGGCCTGGACGATGGGCACAGGGTCCCCCCACGTGGTGGTGGGGGGCAGCAGCCCCCCCAGAAACTGCTCCAGGGGCCACCTCTGCTTCCTCCCCTCTCTGTGTCTCAGTGTGGGGCTGAACTTTTGGTGTGGCACGATGCAGACAATGGGGGCAGTGGCTCTTCTGGGTCACCCGGTGAACTTCCACCCCCCCGTGTGTCCCAGCAGGGGGTGCAGCCAGGCCGGGACTCAGACAATGCGGGGCTGGGCCACGGGACCCTCACAGCCAGCTCCAGCCGGGTCCCGCTGCTAACTGGGCTGAGGCCCCGACCCCAACCCTAATAGCGACCCCGATTTTGACCTTGACCTCCCCGCTGACCCCAACCCGGCCCCGGTTCGTGGTGCTGCCGGGACGCGACGCGGTGGACGGGAAAAGACCCGGGAGCGGAGGTCGCGCACCGGCACTCACGGGGACCGCGGGGACGGCAGCCCGAACCGGGACCCCTGGGGGCGCGCCGGGAGCCTGCGGTGCCGGCGGGACGCTGCCCGGCCCCGCCGGTTCTCGCAGCTCATTGGGTTACGGACCGGGGGGGCGGGCAGCGTCCCGCCGCTCCCGCAACGCTCCCGGGAGGAGGCGGGGCCGCCGGTGCCGGTTTCCCGACGGCGGGATTGGCTGCGACTCGGTGACGCGGCCCGTCGGACCGGGAGGGGGGAGCCGCCGCCGCCGCGCCGCCGCAGAGCCGCCGGGATGAGCGCGGGCGGCCCCGGCGGGGGGGAGGACGGCCCGGAAGGCTGCGCGCTGGGCTGGTCCGGGCCCCGCTGCTCTCCCCGCTCCCGGGGCGGCGAGGCCGTGCTCCGCGCCCGCGCAGAGGCTGCGGGGTACCGGCGGCTGCTCCGCGCCCGCGCGGCGGAGGTGGAGGCGCTGCGCGGGGCCGTGGGAGCGCTGCATCGGCAGCTGGAGGGGCTCCGCGACCGGCGCAGCGGGGAGCTCGCCAAGTATCAGGTAATGCGGGAAGGGTGTTGGGGTGCTCGGGGGGCCGGCCGGGAGGTGTGAGCCGGGGGGTGGTGCGCGATGGGGCTGGAACGGCGGGTCCCGGCTGTGTGGGGTCTCAGAGGAAGGGGAGTGGACGCTTGGGTTGGGGGCAGATGAGTGCGAGGATTGGGGGCGCCTCGTTAAGGGGGGCGCGGAGTCTGGATGTGGGGAGCGCTGCCGCGGGGTGCGGCCGCAGCTGGGGGACAACGGCGGCCGGGGGGCGGCTGGGCTGGGGGTGTCGCGGTCCGGGTCGGGGTGCCGGGTTGGCCCTGACGGCCCGACCGCAGGAGCGGGTGGCGGAGCTGGAGCGGCAGATCGGCGAAGCGGAGCAGGAGATGGCGCGGTGCCTCCGGGAGTACCCCGCGCTGCTGCGGCTGCGGATGGCGCTGGACGCGGAGATCGCCGCGTATCGGTACGGGGAGGGGGCGCGGGTGGGGGCGGGGGGAACGCGGCGGTCGCGGGGCTCAGAGGAACCCCTTTCTTGCAGGGAGATGCTGGAAGGGGAGGAGCTGCGCCTGGGTGCCGTGGTACCGCCGTGACGGGGCGCCCACCCCTTCGCTGCGGACCGGGGACCGCCGGAACCCCCCGGGCTCCCGGCACCGGGCTGCTGTTCTGCGGGGCCCTCCGTGCCCCCCGGCCCCCTGGAGCGCCCTCCACTCCCGAGCCACGGGACCCCCGGACTCCTGGAACCCGGTCCTTCCGGACCCCTTTGCCACGGGAGCCCTGGGCTCCGCCGACGTCCCCGGGAGGCCCCCACTCCCCGGCGGGGCAGCGCCCCGGGCCGCACACCAGTCTCACCAGCCTCTCCAGAGCGGCAGCAGGGCTGCAGTCCCGGCCCTGGTCCACGCGGGAGCGCCTCAATAAACGCCCCGTGGCATTACCCAGCGCCCAGCGCTCCGCGTGATGGGGCCGCGACCCCCGGCAGCTCCGTGTGCGTGGGGCTGCGGCTGAGGCCGTGCCCGGCGCTGCTCCACGGCTGCGTGGTCTGTGGGCCATTTCCTGCCAACGAGGCCTGGCTGCGGGGTCTGCGCTCGTTCCCACCCGCCGCAGCCCCCAGCTGGAGCTGCCGGCTGGATGTCCTGCAGGATGCCGGGGGAGTGGCAAAGCAGGGCTGGGAGCTACAGGGCCCAGAGCCCCGCTCTGCCCCACGCGCCCCGACTGAGGTTTTTCACAGAAAAGCCAAGCTCAGCTCTGTTACAGAGGTTAAGAAAAAGCGCTTCGATACAACAGAAGTGGATGGGAATGTCGGCACTGGGCGGCTTTGGGTGCCTCACCCCGGGGTGCTGCCCCTCAGCCCCCTCCACCCCACACCCCCCTGAGGGCCGTGCGCCCCTCAGCCCTGCTGCAGCCAGGCTGCGTCCACCTCCCGCCATCCGCTCCAGGGGCTCCAGGAGCTGTTGGTGTAGCTGTAGGGGTCCTGGCAGCTGATGCGCACCCGCCGCACGCGCTCCTGCAGGCTCGTCTTCTCCGTGCCCTCCACGAAAGCATCAACCTGCAAAGGGGGTTTGGTCACAGCTTGAGGAGGGGCGCCGCGACCGCCTGGAGGCACAGCGCTTGAAGCTGGGGCACAGCAGTGGGGAGCTGCAGTTCTTCCCCGTCCCAGGCAGTGATGCTGCCTCACTTAGGCAGTGCTGGGGGGAAGCAGAGGTGACAGCTGGGAGCGACAACTTCCCAACCTCCCTCCTCCCCACGCCCCGGGGGTCACCAAGCAACTGCTCCTAACGATGCTGCTGCGCTGAGGGAGAGGCGGGGGGAGGTTTTGGTCGTGTGGGCAGAGGGAGGCTGAGCGCACAGCGGTGCGGGTGGGGGGCAGTGGGGGTGCGGGCCCCGTTACCTTGGTGCCGTTGGGGAGCTCGTACTGCAGCCAGTAGAGGAGGGCGAAGTAGGACTTGGGGAGCGGCCAGGAGGCCGGGGGGGCCCAGGCCAGGTGGAGCCGCCCCTCCTGGAGCTGCGCGGTCAGCGCCTGCGGGGGGTCGGGCCGCACTGCGGGCAGCAGAGCACAGCGGGGCTCAGCGTGGGGCTGCGGCCCGCCGGGCTTCCCGGCACCCTGACCCCCACCCCGGGGCCGTCCGTGGGCTGAGCTCACCGATATCACGGACAAAGAAATGGATGGAGAAGTTGAGGAAGGAGGTGTCCGAGATCCCCTCGAAGCGCAGCTGCAGCGGGCGCAGCTCCTCTGCGAAGGGGCAGAAGGAGGGGTCCGTGAAGGTGGCGTTGAACTGCCCGCCGTGCCCCGCTGCTGGCACCCAGTCCCCGACGGAGCCGTCGCTGTGCAGGAAGGCAGCGTGAGCGTGGGGAGCCCGCGGGGCCGGGCTGGGGGCTGCGATACCCACCTGTGTGTGAGGCGGGCGCGGAAGACGGCGGAGCGGGGCCCCGTCCAGGAGCAGCGGAAGGAGCCGCGGTAGGAGTCGGCCTGGCAGGAGGCGTCCCTGCCCTCCTCTCCTGACAGGACCGGGGACAAAGGGTTGGGGTCTGCGGGGCTGAGCTGTGTGCCCCTTCCCCAAACCGCCCCGCACAGCCCTGCCCGCGTGCGTCCTCTGTCCTGCAGGCAGCAGCACGGTCTTCCCCATCCCCGTACAGCGTGTCAGGCGGGTCCCCTGCCTGCCCCCACGCTCGTTCCATCCTTCCCCACCCTTCCCCATCACTCCTCGTCTGTCTCCACCCCGTCCCATCACCCCACGTCTGCCCATCCTGCCCAACGTCGCACATCCCTCCCCACTGCTCTCTCCTGTCGCCGCGCCCCCGTCATCCCGCGCCCCCCCTGCCCCAGGTACCGCTGTCCCCGACCACCACGTAGATGCTGTCCAGCAGGACGCCGCCATCCCAGCAGCTGTAGTTGCCGGTGGCCGGCAGGTCCAAGCCGATGATGGTGAGAGTCTGTCCCTCGGCCACGAGCTCAGCCATGGGCTCCGGCTCCCCGTTCTGCGTCCAGGTCACCCGCGGCTTCCAGGTGTTGCATTTCACCACCACGTCCTTGTTCAGGTTCCCCACCAGAACTGGAGGTGAAGTGCAGAGGCTGCGGTCGCTCTGCCGCCTGCGCTGTGGTGGGTCTGGGTGCCCCCCGCCCCAGCTACGATCCACCCGCGGCCCCCAGCCTGCTCCGTCGCCCCCTATCCGCTCCCCATCCCTCCCTGCGCCGAGTGTCCCTCTCTGAAGCCCCCCCGGCCCCTCTCGCACTCACACTTCGGGGGGAAGGCGGTCAGGGCGTCCGTAAGGGCGACGCACAGCGCCAGGAGCACCGGGACCGGCATCTGTAGGGAGAGGGGCAGCGCGAGGGAACGCGGCGTTGGATCCCGGGAGGAGCGGAGCCGGGGCGCAGCCGTTCCGGGGCGCAGCGGGGGTGGGCAGAGCGAGAGGAGCCGGGGGCAGCGGCTGGGAAAGCACCGCTCGGTGGGCGGTGGGCGCAGCTCCCAGCCCTTCCCGGCACGGCCCCGGGCAGGGAGCGCCCGAGTGGGGCAGCGCCTTTCCGGCTCCCCGTCGCCCCCCAGAGTCGCCCCTGCCTACCTCTGCGTGCGCTGCTCCCGCTGGTTCTGAGGGCCGGGAGCTGCCGCGTTTATAGCGAGCCGCGACCCCGCGGGGCTGCCCCAAGGTGAAGGCAAACCGCAGCAGCATCACAGTTCTCAGAAGAGGAGAAAGCGGCGCAGGGCGGAGCTGAGGACCGGCACCCGCCATCGGCTCCAGCCCAGCCGGCCTCGGTGCGAGCCCTGCTTGGAGCGGGGACGCCGCGAGCGCCACGCTGTGCCCTGGACCGCGCGGCAGCGCGAGGCCGCCCGAGGCGGTGCTGGAGCTCCTCCGGTCCCGGCTCCCACGGGGTGCCCTCCAACACTGGGATCCATAGGGGAGGATTTTAGGGAGGCACGTCAGGGGAGAGGGGAAGGGACGGCAGAGCCTGCGGCAGCGCCCAGCTCGGGGGTGCGCACCCAGGCAACGGCCTGGCGATGGCCCCAGCCAACGGGGAAGGGGCAGGGGCACCCCTGGGTGGGAGCATCCCCCATCCTGCCCTACTGCCCCCCACAAGTGACGGGGAGCCCTGTAGCCCAGGGTGAATTGTCCCCATTCTGACAGCGCAGGATGGAGGATGGGTTGGAGCTGCCATCCCCAAACAGGAGCAGGGACGGCTTTCACCACACAAATTGGCTCCAGCACTGAAAGGGAGGCAGATGTGGGGCAAGAACAGGGGTGGACGGAGACGAGGGGCAGCAGGTGGTGGGGATGGGGATGAGGGGCAGCAGCCCTGGGCAGGGGGGTCTCTGCAAGTCCCCATCCTCCATCCTAGGGGCAGAGCAGTGCCAGACTGGGGACAGGGGCAGGGGGCATAGGCTGCCCTCATCACTCCTGGTCACGTACTTTCTGGGGTTCCTAGAAAGTAAGAGGGAAGTCCAGGCACTGATGTGGTTGTGGGGAGGCTCAGTCACCAACCGTCCGCTCAGCCTTCGAGGTGCTGTGATGGAAGATGGAATCCCTGGGCCCCTTCCTGGGAACAGCAGAGCCTCATGCGTGGGCTCGAGGCAGGCAGGGGGGCAGACCTTGCCTGCTGCTGGGCCACTCAGCCTTTGCTTGCCAGCCCTTTCACTCGGTCCTGGGAAGTGATGCAGGACTGGGACCAGCTGTGGGGCTGGAGAACCCTCAGGGGCAGGAAGGGGGACCTTGAGGACAGGGAAGGAGTGCAGCAGCTCCCCCCAGAGCATCGCCCCATCCTTCCCGAGGGGGAGCAGGGAGCTGGAATACGGAGCCGGCTGCCCGCCTCCCCCACCCACCGCAGCTTCCCCTTCACTTCTGTAGAAGAAGAACTGCGGAGGGGGAACATTTGATGCAAATGCCAGGGCTGCCCCTCACTGTGACCGGGGACGGCAGCACGGTACCCAGAATTGGAGGCACGAGGTGAGCAAGAGCACCACGCATCACGCTGCCAAGCCCAGGGCAGGGTGAGTGCTGGGCTCACAGAAGGGCCCTCGGGGGCTCACAGCAGCTGGCGAGGAGCGCCGTGGTGGGATCCACCGTGGGCAGCCATCCTGGTGGGACGGCAGGGTGCTGGGGAGGGGGAACGAAGCCCACCCTGCCCCAAGCCCTTTGCAGGCAAGCGCTCCACGAAGCCAGGAGTAAAGGTCACAAAACTTTATACAGGAAAAATTCACAAGCGGCTCCATCGCTCCTGAGGAGCCGCCTCTCCCCGCAGGCAGGGCCCCCATCTCAGCCCTGCGGCCCACGGCCCCATCCAGCCTGGCCTTGACCCCCCCCCAGGGTCGGGACACCCACAACGCTCCGGGCCGCCAATTCCAGCACCTCGTCCCCCTCTCAGGGCGAAGCGCGCAGCTTCGTCCCCGGGGAAAGCAGCAGGGGCCGCTCCCGCAGGCGATGGCAGGGCAGCCCCCGGGCAGGGCTCGGCCCTCGGAGCAGCGCAGCGTCTCCCGGTCACCCCGCCGTCCCGGCCCAACCCGGGCAGCCCCGCGGCGGGGGGCTCCGGCGCCTCCCGTTCATTGCAGAGCGCAGACGTCCCGGTTCTCACCCTCCCCCCCGGCCGCCTCCTCCAGCGGCTCGGCAGCCTCAGGGACGTCCTCTGCCGCCACCACCTTCTCCCGCAGCTCCGTGAGCAGATCGCGGCTCTCGCTGGGCGGCAGGTTGCTCAGGTAGTACTGGGGCGCCAGCTCCACCAGCCTGCGGGGACAAGGGACGGGGGATCGGGGAGGGGGGTGGGAGCTGGGGGCCAGACGCCGCAGGGGCAACGCCGGGAGCACCTCCACAGATGGGAACCCCACAGATGGGAACCCCTCGTGAACGGGAACGGCCCCCATCTGCCTCCACCCCCCCCCCCCCCCCCCCAGGCCAGGCGTCGTGCCGGGGCTCCGCCGCAGTGCTGGAGCTGCACGCGGGAGCGGCTCCCAAATCCTCACATTTGGGGCTGGATCTCCGAGGCCACGCGGAGGCAGTTGTCCTGCGAGATGGTGAACTCGTGGTAGAGGACCCAGGGGGGGAGGCGCTGGGGGGGCTGTCGCAGCAGGTAGCAGCAAGAGGAGGGCAGGTGGGCCACGTGTTTGTGCGTCAGCATCACGTAGTTGCCGGAGCCGTCGATGTCCCGGGCCACCTGGGGAGCGAGAGCGAGGCGGACGGCGCTGCCGGCCCTGCCGCTCACCCCACGCGGCCGGGCCCCTCGCAGCCCCCCGCCCACCTTGAGGAAGTAGCCTGAGATGAGCGCCCTCTGGATGTTGAGCACGTTGGCGTCGGTGCCGAAGGCTGGCGGTGAGACGGGGAGCTCGATGCGCCGCATCACCTCCAGCAGCTCCGCCCGCACGACGCCCGCCAGGCGCAGCGCCTCGCTGCTCAACGCGTGTTTGCGGCACCAGCCCTCATCCATGTCGTCTGCGGGGAGAGAGGGGTCGGCAGTGCGGGACGGGGAGCCGAGAGCCCCGCGCGGGGGCTGGGAGCCCTCAGAGCCGGGCCGAGGCTCCGGGGTGCTGCGCTGAGCACAGGAGAAGCAAAGGAAGGCGCAAAGGAGCTGTGGGATGCGCGCGGGGTTCTGCCCAGTCGCGGCCCTGCCCGGCACTCACGCTGCTGGAAGGCATTGAAGATGTTGATGAGGGTGAAGTGGTCTCCATCCGGGTGCAGCAGGGCCCGCCGGCGTGCCGTCACAGCCTCCTCGAGGCGCGTGGAAGGAGTCACAAAGCAGGGGGGAGCTGGGGACGCACAGACAGGTCCCCACACGGGCTGGATGCCGGGGGCTGCATCGCTCCCCTGGGCGGCAGCAGAGCGGCGCCCACCCCCACCTGTGAGCATGGCAGCCAGGCTGACCATCTCGTCCACGCAGTCGAACTCGCAGGAGGCGATGAGCGCTTTGGCCAGCTGAGGGTCCAGGGGGAACTCCGACATGATGATCCCCACCTCTGACAGGTTCCCGTCATCATCCAGGGCGGCCAGGTAGTCCAGGTCCTCCAGCGCTTGCATCAGCGACTCGGGGGCTGGGGCGGGAGGTCAGACGGCTGGCAGCGCCACCGAGGGCAGGAGCCCCGCTGCTGTGGGCGCTTCCACCCTGCCTGGAGGGAGCGTGGACCGCAGCTGGCCCGGCTCTCCTCCCAGCCCCGCCGCACTCTGTCTCAGCCCCACCTGGCCTGTCAAGGAAGTCGCACTGGCCCATGTCAGCGATGTCCAGGCGCTTCAGCAGCAGCACGAGGCGGCTGAGGCTCGTCTCGCTGACGTGGGGCGCGGGGCTGGGAGGCAGGCGCTGCTCATAGAAGGCCTCCGAGTACAGGCGCAGGCAGGTGCCTGCGGGAGAGGGGCCGTGAGCAGGGGCAGGGCGGCACATGGCCCCGCTGCAGGCACCCGTCGCTCCCCGTGTGCCCTGGGGGGGGCTCACCTCGGGGGCTGCCAGCAGCTCGCTGCATGCGTGACTCTGCCTGGCTCCTGCTGATGGGCCGCAGCACCTGGGACTCTGCGCGGATCCGGGGGTTGTAGACCTGCAGCGTGAGCCCATGAGAAGGGACCACAGGTCAGCCCCCGCCTGCGCCAAAGCTCCTGCATCCCCGATGGTGCAGAGCGGGCTCTGGGCTGAGTCCCCGGGCAGGCAATGGGATGAGCGGATGATCTCGAGCCCAGACCCTCTTCCCACGCTCTCAGCTTGCCTCAGGGCAGAGCCAAGCTCCCCATCCCCACTCACACTGCGCAGCTCCAGCCCCGTGTCGATGACAAAGCCCACAGATCCCAGGGAGAAGGACGAGTCCCCGAGCCAGTGGGTGACGACGACCCGCCGCTCCCAGCCGCCCTCCTCCGGTGCCTCATACACCTTCTGTGCCGCACGGCCCACGCCGGGGTGCAGAGGCAGCACCAGCAGCGGGCCCAGCCCCGGGTTCAGCGCCACGGCTTCGGTCTGGATGGCCCTACAGCACTCAGTGATCTCCTGCAGGAAGGACGGGGCCGCGAGTGATGTCGCAGCAATGCCCACAGGGTCTCCACAGACCCCAAACAGGGCCGTGCCCACCTGGCTGCCCTGAGGAAACACCTTGGGCCCTACCGTGCCCACAGCTGAGCTGCCCCAGCCCAGGGGACACCCCGAGCTCCCATCTCAGTCAGGGCTTCCCTAAGAACCACAGACAGGGAGCTCCTCCAGCCCTCCTGCCCCCAACCCCACACCGGTGGCACCGGGAGGCCCTGAAAGCCCGAGGCAAGGGGTGGTGCGGCCCCACCTGCTCGCTGGCCAGGAAGAGGAGGACGTGGCCGGGCTCCTGCCGCCGGTGGATGTCCAGCACAGCCTGGCAGGCTGCCGCGACGCGGCCGTGGGTTGGGACATCCCTGTAGAGCAGCTGCGGGGACGGCCCGGCTCCGGGCACCCTGACCACGGGGGGATCCCCGCAGAAGGCGCGCAGCCGCTCCTCCATGGCCGGGGAGGTCACCACCACCACCTTCAGCTCCGGGCGCTGGTGCAGGACGTCCTTCAGCAGCCCCAGCAGCACATCCGTGGGCACCGTGCGCTCCTGGGCCTCGTCCAGCACCACCACCCCGTACTGCCGCAGCAGGGGGTCCGACGTCATCTCCCGCAGCAGCATCTCGTCCGAGCAGAACCTGCGCGGCCCGGACCCGTCAGGGGGTGGCCATGCCTGCAGACGTCCCCAGGGGAGCGAGCCTCTCCCACCCAGCGCTCGCCCTGCCCGGCTGCCTTAATGAGGCCACGGGGGATTAAACGATTACGCCGCGGCCGGGGAGCAGAGCGGGATTAGAACGGCACCGCCGGCACCGCGGCCCCCATCCCCGCACCTCAGGACGGTCTCG
This sequence comes from Tympanuchus pallidicinctus, assembly GCF_026119805.1. Lineage (NCBI taxonomy): Eukaryota > Metazoa > Chordata > Aves > Galliformes > Phasianidae > Tympanuchus > Tympanuchus pallidicinctus. The sequence continues at coordinate 146,553 of NW_026294785.1, read as the reverse complement.
GCGGTGCAGCAGTCCTCGTGGGGGACGCAGTAGCCAACCTCGTGGCCCAGGTTCAGGTCCATCTCGTCGGCCACGCGCAGCGACAGGCTGAGGGCGGCCAGGCTGTGGGGTTGGGTGCAGGCCACCAGGCCGTGTGCAAACTGCAGGGACAGGGCGTAATCGGCGCACCACTGCGGGACCTGCGAGGGGACGGCGCTGGTCGGCGGCCTGGGCGCTCCACAGCCATCAGCCAGGGCTCTGCACAGTGCAGGGGCACCCGGCGCCTCTCGCAGCCGCTCCTGCCCTGGTGATGCTGCACCCGAACCCACGGCGGCCTTTGCAGGGAGCTGCGAGGCCTCACCACCCTCTGCCCAGAGCTTTCTGCCCTGATCCTGGCATTAAAGACACGGGACAACCACCCTCTCCATCTCTACCTCGTCGCTTCTTACTCCCACTCGAGTCTTGGCTGCTCACCTCCTTCCTAGCAGGGAAATCGTTCCTCCCCTCATCGCTCCCCATTGCCTGTTTCCACATGTTTCCAGTCCTGCTATGCTCAGTTTGTGACTGCAGAGCACGTGCCCCAGTCCACGTTAGATGGGGCTCCTCCAAACCAGCCCCTCACTCCCCTGCTGTAGCCAGACACGCCTGCCATTTAACTGCAACGCAGCGGGCTCCTTGCCCACATCCTGCAGCACGCAGTACCTGCAGGCGGGTGCCCTCGAGCGGCAGGGATCTGCCCCCAAAGCCACTTGCAGAGACCCACACACAGCCCTGCAGGGGCCGCAGCCCCCAGCCCTGTGCCTGGCTGTGCCCCCTCTCATCACCACTGTGCACAGCTCAATGCCTCCTCCTCATAAGGACCGGCACAGAGCGCAGTCAGCCACAGAAACAGCAAAGGGACGCAGCCTGAGCATCAGCTCTTCCCCCTTTGGGCAGCACACCAATCTGCAGTGTGCTGCACACCAAGGCATGGGATCAGACGCTCCGTGTCTCCCCGTCTGCTGGAGGTGTGGTGCTTCTAGGACCCGCACGGTGCCTGCACCCGAGGGCAGCCCAGCCCCAGGGCTACCAAGCACTGGGTGAGGCCCCTAAAGGGGGCTCCTCGCTGCCTGTGCCTCACGCTGAACCTCAGCTGAGCGCCGCAGCACGGCTGCACCCAGAGCCCTGCAGCCAACGCCCTGATAAACCCAGCGACCGGCAGCTGCTGAGCTTTGATCCAAACGGCAGCCGGCCCTGTGGAGGCTCATGGTTACCCCTGCAGCTTCCAGGCGATACCTTTGCAGGTCAAAGTCTGCGTGACGACATCCTCAGGTGTTGTGTCAGAGGAGCACAGATGGGACGCGCTACCCCTGCTCCATGGGGAGGCCCGGTCCTGGCACCGTGTGCCCACACTGACCATCCCTGACCATTGCACCAAGCCAGCAAGAGTCCCAGCCCTCTCCCAACACACAGGTGGCAGTGCCTCCCCAGCTCATGCAGAAGCACTGCCTGAAGCCAGCACTCCTGCCCTGGCACATCCAGCACTGCACACAGTGCTGTTTGCCTGCCGCGGTGGGGCTGGCAATGCCACCCATGGAGCCATCCGCTGCATCAAGGCCAAAGCAGAGCCCAGGGCTGCAGGACGTTCATGCAGCAACAGGATCAGTGTGTGGGAAGGCTGCTGCCCCAGCACAGGGTGAGGCGTCTCCTGACAGCAGCACCACAGCTGCTCCGTGTAAGGAGGACGGCGCTGCTGAGGGAGCACCGCAGCACAGCGCAGCCCTGTGCCCATCTCAGCAGCAGCACGGCCCCAGCCCTCCCGCTCACCTGTGTACTCTTGCCTGTGCCGGGTGGCCCAGACACCAACACGATGCCGCTGCTGCCCTCCAGGTGCTCCATGAAGCTGTACTTGGTGGTCCAGACTGGCAGCTCCCGCCGCTGCCGCAGCAGCTCGTAGTAACGTGAGGAGAAGGGCAGGCCATCGTACGGATTCACCTCCAGGTCCCCGTCGCAGCCCAGGGCTGGGTCCTCATCCTCCTCCTCATCCTCCAGCACCGAACCGGAGCCGTTCTGCCGCGGCGGGGAACTCGAGGCCCCGCCGGTGGCCATGGCGCTTCCACTGCAAGGGGCAGGTGGGAGGTGGCACAGGGACACCCTGATGCCTGCAGGGTGTGGGGACATGGGGGACAGCCTGGGGCTGAGCCACCCTCAATGGGACGTGAGGGGGTGGGAGGGCCCAGGACAGGGACCGGCATGGACTGGGTATGGGGACAGATGGGGCTGGGCTGGGACAGAGGGGGGCAGGGGCACGTGGGGATGGGGGCACACAGGATGGGGGCACACGGGATTGGGGCGCGGGATGGGGGCACGCGGGGGCGGAGGGCTGAGGAGCTCAGGCCGGGCCAAGCGACCCGGAGCGCAGTGCACGAATGAGGCCGGGCACAGCCGGGAGTCACCGGACCGCACCGGAGGGGGACGTGGGCAGCGGGTCGGCCCGAAGGAAAGGGGGCACCGCGGGTCCGTTCGGTTCCGGTTCCGGTTCCGGTTCCGGTTCCGGCCCGGCCGCCGCTCACCTGCGCGCGCCGCCGCCACCTCGGCCCTGCCTGGAGCGGGCGTCAGGTGACCGCGGCGTCGTCACGTGGCCTTCGGCAGCCGCCAATCAGCGCCGCCCCTGCCGCCCGGCGGCGCGCGGTCCGTTACTAAGGGCGGCGTCTGCGTGGCAACGGGCGGCTCCGGGGCGGGCGGCCAGCGCGGAGCCCGGCGAGAGCCCGGCGCGTCCCGGCGCGTCCCGGCCGGCACCGCTCCGGTGCAGCGTCCCGAGCCCGGCGCCCAGACCGGAGCCTTCTGTTCCCGGCTCGGGGCCGCCAGGTGGGGCTGCGGGGCGGCCCGTCCCCTCCGAGCGGCGAACGTGGGAACGGCTCGGCCCGGCCGTGCTCGTTTGTGGCGCGGTTCGCCCGCGAGCCGTTCGATTGCGATTAAAGGCCAAAGGTGTTCAGAGCCGCTTTCATTCCGCTCGGCCGCGCCGTACGAACGCGCCGGGTGTTTCGTGGCGAATCTGCGGATGCGTTTCGTGCCGCAGCGGGCGGGGCGGGGCGAGAGCGGGGCTCCGAGCGGCCGGGATGGCGGGAACGGGGGCGGCGCCTCGCTCAGAGCGGAGCGGGGCTGCGGGGCTGCGGGGCTGCGGGGCTGCGGGGCTGCGGGGCTGCGGGGCTGCGGGGCTGCGGGGCTGCGGGGCGCGCGGCGTCGGTCGGCCGGGCGCTGCCGGCCTGGGCGGCGCAGCCGCCTGCTGGGTGGGAAACCCTGGGTGCGACCGGAGGGCAGAGCGGAGCAGCGGGGTGCTGGCAGGCAGGGACGGGGCGGTGGGCGATTGTCCTGCGCTGCGCTGCTCCGCGCTGCTCTTGTCCGTCCGTCTGCAGCACTGCATCCAGGTCTGGGCCCTTCGGTACAGGAAGGACAGGAGCTGTTGGAGGGGATCCAGAGGAGCCACAGAGATGATCGGGGCTGCAGCACCTCCCTGCAAAGCCAGGCTGAGGGAGCTGGGCTCGTTCAGCACGGAGAAGAGAAGCTGCGGGGTGACCTCAGAGCAGCCTGCAGTGCCTGAAGGGAGCCTGCAGCCAGGAGGGGAGGCAGCTGTGTGCAAGGGGAGATGGCAGCAGGACGAGGGGAAACGGCTGGGAGCTGAGGGAGGGCAGCTTGGGGTTGGGTGTCAGGGGAAGTTGTGTGCTGTGAGAGCGGGGAGGGGCTGAACAGCTGCAGAGAGGCTGCGATGCCCCGTCCATCCCTGGAGGGGTTGGAGGTTGGATGGGGCCCTGGGCAGCCTGGTGTAGCCTTAGATATGGAGGTTGGTGGCCCTGCGTGTGGCGGGGGATTGGAGCTTCGTGATCCCTGCATTCCCTTCCAACCCGGGCCGTTCCGTCATTCTGTGAGCTCCCCGAGCCGGGCAGGCGGGCGCCGAGAGCGGAAGGCAGGCGGCGGTGCTGAGCTGTTGCTCCCCCGGCCGCTGGGTGCTGCAGGAGAGCAGCGCAGGGCTCGGTCCTGCGGGGCTCTGCGCGGCGCTGCGCTGAGGTTCGGGGGCGGGTTGGCCGCAGCCGGGGGCGCGGACGGCCCCGTGCTGCTTCGCTGTGCCCCGGGCTCCGGCCCGCCGTCCCCGCTCCGGGCACCGCGGCGTCGCTGGGGTTGGGAGGCTCCTAATCCTGGCGTAGGCGGCTCGGGAGCCGTTGTCCGGTGTCCGGTGGGTGCCGGGCTGCCGTTGGGCCCCGCGGCGCCCGGCGGGGTGTTGAGGAAGCAGAAGTTTGCACAAGCCGGTGGGGCGCACGTGACCCGGGGAGCGAGGCGGGAGGAACCGGCAGCGCCCCGCGCAGCGCCTCGGGTCCCCGTGCTGCACGGCTGGCCATGGCCCCCTGGCTGCCCACCAAGGAGAAGTATGGCGTGGGTGAGTGCGGCCTCGGCGGCTGAGCAGGGAGCCGGGGCTGCGGGCTGAGCAGCGCTGGGGCGGGGCGGAGGCGATGCTCGGTAGTGAGAGTTGGAGGCCGGGTCCCCACGGCGCTGCCGCTGGTTTTGGAAGATCAGGGGCTGCGGGATGAAGCGTGGAGTGGACGGGGGCTGCAGGGCCGGTGGTGGGATGGGTTGGGAGTCGTGGAGCCGGGGGCCGAGAGGCAGGGCAGCGTTGAGGCTGCGCCTTTCCGAGGCTCGGTGCAGGATCTGTCCTCCCTTCTGTGCTGGGCTCAGCCTGGATGTTGAACCATGCTCGGCTCCAGGGCTCTTCAGCTCGTTAGTGACCAGTGCCATGGACTGTGCTCATTTCCGATCTGCCTGTGGGGAGGTGCCTGTGCAGCCCAGAGTCAGCCCTGCCGTTGCCCCTGGGCCACCTTGAGGCTCTGCTCCCAGTCCCTGCTCCTGGTCCCTGCGGCGGTTGTGGCAGAGCCCTGGCAGCCTCAATCCCTGCCCTGGCCCCACTCAGCCTCCCTGCAGCACCCTGAGGAACTTCTCTTTACGCCACTCCCGCCCTCCCTGCTCTGTGCCTCTTCCCCTTTCTGGAGGGGCCGTTTCCCAGGCCTCTGCCCTGTGCTGCGGGGGGGGGGTCTGCCAGGGACCCTCCGGGCTGCCCTGTGGGAGGCCTGGGCCCGGCAGGGGGGCGAACAGGACTGGGGCCTGGGGCTGTGCAGGATCCTCGTGCAGAGAGCAGGAAGGGTCCGTGGGAAGCTGAGGGCTTTGGAGCTGCGAGGAGCCAGCACGGCCATGGGGCTCCAGCTGGGGGTCTCGGATGAGCCACGCAGGTCTGTGAGCGCTGCAGTCCCTGCGATGCAGGCTGGAGGGCTGAGTGAATGGGGTGAGGTGTGAGCAGGGTCCCAGCAGGGCGCCACCAGCTGCAGGCACATCTGTAGGGACGGTCTCCTGCGCAGGGTGCCGCCCGTCCTGTGGTCAGGGCTGCCCCCTCCCGGAGCCGCAGAGGAGCCGTCGCTGTGCAGAAATAGCAGCAGGAGCAGCGCGGCCGCTGCTGCAGCAGGAAGCACCCCGTGCTGCTGCTCATCCTGCGCAGGGCTGGGACTCTGTGCCGCCACCCCTAAAGCTCAGGGCTGAGCGATGCCCGGAGAGGTGGCTGTAGCCCTACGTGGGGGTCGAGTGAGAGGTACGCGGCTGCAGGGCCTCCGCTGGGCGGGGGCAGGACGAGGAGCCCCTGCTCACAGCTCCTGGCCCCTGTCTCTGCAGCCGTGTGGAACTTCCCCAGTGCCAACGAGCATCACCTCCCACTGGAGATCGGGGAGACGGTGCACATCCTGCAGGCGTCCGAGGGTAAGGGGTCCCGGCTGGGCTGGGGCTGAGCTGCACTCGGCCGGGGGTTGCCTGGCCCCAAGCCTGGCTCACGGTGAGCTCCTCCCTTCTCTCGCAGGCTGGTACCGCGGGTACTCGCTCAGGAACAGGGCTGCTCGGGTAGGTGAGGGGCACGGGGGGCTCAGCCAGCCCCTGCTGTGTGGGTACCCGCTGGGGACACCGAGGGGATGGGGACCCCTGCGGGGCGCTCACTCCTCGGGAAGCCCCCGGCCCGTGCCTACCGCTGATTGCTGCTCCGCAGGGCATCTTCCCGGCCTCGCTGATCCGCCTGAAGGGCGCGGTGGTGGAGCGCAGGGGGTACGTATGGGGCGGGGGGGCAGCCGCGTGCCGGCAGCGGGCGCTGCAGGGCTCTGTGCCCTCCCCACAGGGCGGAGGAGAGCGTGGTGCCCGCCGAGATGCCCATGGTGCAGGAGATCACCACCACGCTGCGGGAGTGGGCCGCCATCTGGAAGCAGCTCTATGTGGTGAGGGGAGGCGGGGGTGGGGGAGCACGGGACGAGGTTGGGGCTGGGGGTGACCCTGAGCACGGCGCTGCCCACAGACGGGGCAGGTGGAGCGGTACTGCAGGGTGAAGCAGATGATGTACGAGCTGATGGAGCAGCGCTCGCAGCTGCTCTCGGGTACGCTGCCCAAGGACGAGCTGCTGCAGCTCAAGAAGGAGGTGACCAGCAAGATCGACTATGGCAACAAGTGAGAGGGGAACGGGGCTGTCCTCACGTCCCCGCTGTGCTGGGGTGGCGGGGACAATGCTGTGCAACCCACCTCGCCAAGAGCTATTGCTGAGGGCCCTGGGTTGGGGCAGAACGCATCCCTGGTGCTACTGCTGTTCCAGCCCCGCTGCTCTGCTGCTGGCTGTGATCTCCAGGACTGTCCTGCCCCGTGCCGTGCTCACGGCCCCCTGCCTGCAGGTCCCAGAGGGGGACACAGCCCCACATATAGCCCAACCGGGCTCTGGGTCCCACCTCACCCCCTCTGCAGGATCCTGGCGCTGGACCTGGTGGTGCGGGACGAGGATGAGAACATCCTGGACCCCGACAGGACCAGCATCATCAGCCTGTTCCAGGCACACAGGAGGGCAGCGCAGACCGTCACGCAGCGCATCCAGGAGGAGACGGTGAGGGTGGCACCGATCCCAACGTGCCACGTGCCCACGGCGCTGCACGCAGCCCGTGCCCCACAGCCCTGAGCTGCGTGTGGGGCTGAGCAGCCTCGTGCCCCGCAGAGCTCGCAGCAGAGCCAGCCGGGCTGCAGCGCACGCCTGGCGGCTTCGCCCTCGCACAGCCTCTACCTCTGCGTGCGCAACTTCGTCTGCAATATCGGCGAGGAGGCGCAGCTTTTCATGGCTCTGTACGACCCGGGAGAGCAGCGCATGATCAGGTGCGGTGCTCCCCGTGCCCTGTGGGGCCGGGCTCCCGTCCCTCTGTGCCCTCCGTGTCCGTGCGGGGCGCCCCGGCCCCTCTGCGGGCTGCTCACACCGTTCCCTCCCAGCGAGAGCTACGTGATCCACTGGGCCAGCACGGGCGTCCCGCGGGACATCGAGCTGCTCAACAACCTCCGGGCCATTTTCACGGTGAGCCCCGGCCCTCGCCCACCCGCTCTGGGTCTGTGCCTGGGGGATGGCGCACATCCTCCCCACCTTGCTGCATTGCAACACCCCCTCGATGCGGCGCTTGGGATGCACTGGGGCGCTGTGCGTGCGGGGATCCCCAAGCCTGTCACGGTCCGCATCCCCCCCATGCATCCCGCTCCCAGTTCTGCCCCTCTGCACGCTTTCCCCCCCCCCCCTGCGCCCCACTCCCTGCCCTCCCCCGGCCCCGTGCCCACCCTCACCCCGCAGTCAGGCTCGTCCCGGTTTCGGCTGCCTGCAGTGAGCCGGGCGAGGAGCAGCTCCTGCTGACTGCGCAGGTTTCTGCTGCTCGAGCGAAGCTGCGCTGACCCTCAGGACGGCCCGAGCCATCGATATGCAAATGAGCCGGGAAATCAGTGTAAATGAGCAGCATCAGCACTTCCAGCCGCGCGGTCCAACTCCCCCAGCGCTCGCTCCTCTCCGATCCCCGCCTGCGGCTGGCGCTGCGTCCCTGAGCCGCGTTCCCGTGCCGCAGCCCCGCAGGAGCAGAGCCCATGGGATCTGGCCTGGCCGCGGTGCCTGGAGTTGGGGTGCATGGCTGCTCCCCAGGCCCCGCACCGCGTCAGATCTGTCCCACCTCGAGGTGCTGTCATTGCCATGGGGACTCCCTGAGGCCATCGTCTCCATCAGCCCACACTGTGTTGTGCACACGATCCCCGGGCTCCACGCAGCAGCTTTGTGCCCTCTGTGGGGCACAGCAGCAATCCCTGGCCCCAAAAGCAGAGCTCTGCAGCAGCTCTGCACCCCATTAACCGTACCCCCAGCTGTCCTCCCAGGCAGTCGCAGCTCGCCGTGCCCTCCTGGCAGCAGAGCATCCTCACTCAATTCTCACACCCTGCTGTGCTCCCAGGACCTGGGCAGCAAGGACCTGAAGCGGGAGAGGCTTTTCCTGGTGTGTCAGATCATCCGGGTGGGCCGCATGGACCTGCGTGAGACCCTCAGCCGCAAGCTCAGCACCGGGCTGCGGCGGCCCTTCGGCATCTCGGGTGAGGGGGGCTCGGGGTGGACCCCGACATCACACCAACCCCATGGGCAGCTCCCAGACCCAGAGCCGCCCCCCTCCGCTCTGCCCTGTTCCCTCCATGCTCACTTTTCCCCATCGCCATCGCTGCGCTGGCTGGGTCACGCAGGTGGTGCCAGCAGAGCCCCCCCAGGGCAGAGAGCCCCATGGAGAGGGGAGTGCAGGAGCTCCCCGCACCCCACCCTGCCCTGACAAATGCTGCTGCTCTGGGTATTGATCCTCTTTGGATGGGCTTGGTAGGAAATTATCGATTTTAATTGGCCAATTAGCGTGCACTAGGATCTTGGCCACGAAGCAATTACCAGGTGAATTATTAACATACCGGCAGCTAATTGCGCTCTGAGCCGAGCATGTCTCTGGGGGGGGAGCAGATGGATGGTCCTGGTGCAGCGGTGCAGCTCCCTGTCCCTGCTGCCTGCGGCTGCCACAGGGCTGGGGGTGCCACCAGTGTGGCCACACAGACCCCATGGCAGCCCTCCCTGACACGGCATTGGGTGCAACCCCAACAGAACTGCGGGCGCAGCACGAGTCCCTGCCCAGAGCCTCGTGTGTCTCGGTGCCACCCAGCACCAGGGGGCAGAGGGGTCCTTGTGGGACACGGTGACATCCCTGGGAGCAGGATCCGTGCTGGGATACAGGGCAGGGTTGTGGCTGCAGAGGGGACAAAGCAGGCCCTGGGTGCATGCAGGAGGGTTTGGCACAGGGGTCTGTGGCACCGGGGTTGCATCCACGGCTGCTGTTTCTGCACCACTGCAGTGATGGACATCACCGACATCACCAAGGGGAAGTGCGAGAGTGACGAGGACAAACAGCACTTCATTCCCGTGCACCTGTGAGTCCTGGGGCTGAGGGCAGGCAGCGCCCCGGGGGCTGGGCTGGCGTGGGGACAGTGGTGGCACAGGGACAGCAGGAGTGCCAGAAACAGAGAGCAGATACTGCTGGGGACTTGGGCTTTGCAAAGAGATTGCGCGTCCCTGGAGCTCTGTGTAATCAGGATCAGGAGCTCTGCGGGGTTAGGAGAAAGGGTATTGGTGTGGCCCGTGAGATACCGAGGGATACGGACCTTCCTGGAGCCCCACTGCAGGCTCCACTTTGTGGGTGTGAGAGTGCTGTGGTTCACCCCAAAGCAGCCCGGGTGCTTTCCTGCACCTCCCTATGGGGGCCTTTGCAGCAGGCGGGTGGGGAGCCCTGGGGTCCGGCTTGTTTTGCTGTTGTGGTGGAGAGCAGCGGTGCTGCGTGAGCCCTCCCAGCTCCTCCTGCTGTCTGGCAGGGCGGCCGCCGAAAACGACTTCCTTCACAACATGATCAGGAAAGCAGTGGAGGGGAAGGACATCAACCACAAAGGACAAGGTAGCAGCCCCCCCCCACAGCCCAATAAACCTGCAGCAGCCACGGGTTGTGATCACGCTCCTGCATGGAGCAGGGCTGTGCTTGGAGCTGTCCTGGCAGTCGGGATCAGCCCAGTGGGGGCAGGGGGGGATCACCCACCCCAGCGCACCTCAGCGCTGTGCCCCGTGGGAGCAGCTCTGGCTGCAGCTCGGGCCGAGCTGGCACCAGCCATGGGGCTGACAGCCCTCACTCTGCTCCCCACAGGGTTCTGGTTGTCCCTGAAGATGCTGTGGGGAGACCTGAACCAGGTGCGCAAGGACCACCCGCACCTCGTGGACCGCAGCACGGTGGTGGCACGCAAGCTGGGCTTCCCGGAGGTCATCATGCCAGGCAAGCAGGGAGCAGCAGCGTCCTGCTCCATCCTGCAGCGCATCACTGGCTCAGGAGATGGGCGCAGCAGCAGCGCTGTGCAGGGGGAGGGGAGGGCAGCGAGCCCGGCGCGCTGTTGGTGCCGACCCCGAGGCGAGGCAGGGCAGGGGGCGCTGGCGGTGCTGGCTGCAGCGGGGCCCGGCTCACTGAGTGCACTGCTTCCAGGGGACGTCCGGAACGACATCTACCTGACGTTGGTGCAGGGAGAGTTCGACAAGGGGAGCAAGAAGACGCAGAAGAACGTGGAGGTGACGGTGTGCGTCTGCGACGAGTCGGGCAGCGTGGTGCAGGTATGGTGAGCAGCCTCTGCCCCACGCTTTCTGAGCAGGGGCAGCAGCTCTGTGCCTGGAACGGCCCTGGTGGCCAAGCGGCGCTCCTGAGGTTGTCCTTCGGGATAAAGCCTTGCGAAGGTGGTGGGAAGGGGCAGACCCAGCCGCTCCCACCTCCGTGCGCCCGCTGCCTCGTCCCTTTTCCAGGGTGTTTGCTTTCATTGCAAACTGCTCTTATCTGGCCTGTGGGAACAGGTTGTTAATTAGCGAGGCGCCCGCTGGGCTCCTGCAGAGATGCAGTCCCCATCTCTTTCTGCCCGTGGTAATGAATTTCCCGTGGGGAGGAGGGGCTGTGGCAGATGGGGACGGGGCAGCGTTTGGGAAGGGATGCTCCAAAGCAGGTCCCCGCACTGCCTGGGCTGCGTGGGCGCAAGGCGGCTGTGGGGGTTCTGGACCCCTCTGGTGCCGTCTGTACTGGGCTGTGCCTTCGTGTCCTTTGCTCTGTAAGTCGTGTAAGGCTTGGTGGGAGCTGAGCACAAACATCTCTGCAGAATGTGATTTACCACGGGGCGGGGGACCAGGCGGCCAGCCAGTACCGCTCTGTGGTGTACTACCAGCAGCGGCACCAGCGCTGGATGGAGACGGTGAAGGTCTGTGCTGGTCCCACCAAACCCCCGGCCCCTCACCAAGCAGGGCGTCAGGACTGGCCCAGCTGCCCAGCTCTTCCCTGCTGCGCTCACGTGGGTTCTTCTCCCTCAGATTGCAGTTCCCATTGAGGACGTCCACAAGACCCACCTGCGCTTCACCTTCAGGCACCGCTCCTCCAGTGACAGTAAGCGTTGCTCTGCGCACTGCTCTGCTCCTGGTGCCGCCGGGGCTCTGGCCGTGTGTGGGGTTCGGAGGCAGGAGCCTCACAAGCAGCCCTTGCCCTGTTCTGCTGTGGGGACGCACCAGGGCTGCTGTGAGACCTGGAGGAAGCGAGCTGCTGTCCCTGGTTTGCTCTGTCCCAGCCGCCGTGCAGAGATACAAACCTCGGGACGACTGTCTCTGCACAGCAGCTCCTGGGCTCTGTGCTGGCACCTCATGGCCGTGGGCTGCAGGGAGCAGAGGGCTGCTGTCAGCTGCATTGCAGAGCCAGGAATCAGAGGCCATGAGGTGGTGCAGCTCTGTGCACCTTCCTGTGGGCTCATGTAGGACTGGGAGCAACTCACAGCTGCAGAGCTGGGCACGAGGGCGGCCTGGCATGTCCCAGCTGCAGGGAGGGTGCCCGGGGCGGTTGGCTGACCCTATCTGCCCCATAGGGCATATAGGCCCTATATAGGCACCCCACCTCCCCTCTGCTCCTCTGTTCTTGGTGTTCTCTCCCTCCCTGTCCCATACCTGTGCTGCAGCTGCGTGCATCAGTGCATCTCGTGGTGCTCCTGTGGAAGGCAGCGATGGCCTCAGCACAGCAGCCCTGCACGGCTGCACCCACCCTTCCCCTGCGCTGCCTCCACCTCCATCTCTGTGCCTTTTTCTCTCCCAGCTAAAGACAAAAGCGAGAAGATTTTCTCCATGGCCTTTGTGAAGCTGATGCGCCCTGATGGCACCACGCTACGTGACGGGGAGCACGACCTCATCCTGTACAAGGTAGGGCAGAGCGGCCCAGGACTGTGCCCACAGCCACGTGTGCAGGGTCCCCATCTCCTCCTGTCCTCGTGGGCCCCTCCACGGCTCTCTGCACACATCATCTCCAACCCCGCTCTGCGCATCAGCGGTGCCAAGTTTTGTTTAGGAAGAGGAACTTGAATGTGTCAGCCCCAGCAGGGAGCGTCCTCACAGAGGGATTTGCTGCCTTTTACCTGATTTCACCGGGGTTTGTGGGCTTAAAACCTCCGGGTCTGTTTTTCTTCTGAGAGCACAGGGGAAATGCGAGGAGGGGAGGCTCCTGTTGGTCAGGAGAGGCGCGGTTGGCTGACGCTTGCAGCCGGTGCTCTCCTGTGCTGCGATGAGCTGAATCTGCCACGGCCATGGGGAGCAGTGGGGCTGCACCCCGGGCTCCTGCCCTATGCACCCCCAGACCGTTGCAGGAGGTGATTCAGGCCCCCAGCATTTAGCTGAAGTTTTCTGTGGTCTTACCGCTATTCCTGGAGGTCGCTGCCACCTCTCTGGGCAGAACCAATTCCCCACACAGGTCCCCGTGGGTTGGGAACGCTCAGCTGCCATCGCTGTGCAGCCTCATCCAGACCTTCCCCATTGCTTTCTGCACCATAGAGGGTTCCTCCTCTCCGTGCTCCTCCCTGTCCTTTCCCATTTGCCGTCCCGGGACCTCAGCTCCCGTGGAGCGGCGCCCCTGCAGCAGCCACCAGACTCTGCTGCCACTGCTGCTCTCCTGCCCACGTCTGCACATCACTGCCTGCAGCCCCCACCTGTCCTCCCACCCATCCCCTGTGGCCCAGCCCCCCCCCAGCCGTGCGCTGCCTGCCCGGAGCTCCGGCCCAGCGCTGCCCTTCTCTCTGCTCATTCATTTTGCTGATTCCTGACCTCCCACCGACAGAGAGCTGTGCTTTTCTTCCGCAGAAGAAAAAATGCATTTGAGATCTGTTGTCTCCTCCTTCCTCTGCACGCTATTTGGGCAGAGCACCCGAATTCCTTCGGCGCTGCTGCAGGCGCGCTCTCCTGGCCCCTGCCCTGCGCCGCGTCCCCACGCACAGCAGCCCCTCCTGCCTCCAGGGCGTCGCGGAGCAGAAAAGCCTCGCACGCCTCCCTGCTGTGCGCACTTTCTGCTTTTCAAAGAGTTGCTGCTGCCCTCGCTGACCCCGCTGCTGTCCGCAGCCTCTGAGCAGCGTTGCTTTGCTCTGCGCTGCCCTCCCCGTCCTGCAGCTTTCTGCTCCTCCCAGCGAACAGCGGGAGGCAGAAGATTTCATCGTTGTTTGCCAGAGGAGCGTGAACTCCATCCTCACAGCTCCTCAGACCTCTTCGTCTGTGCTGGAGGGAGATGTGTGCGTTTGAGCCCACTACCCCCTTGGACTGTGCTGCCCTTGGCCTGCAGCTGGGCGCAGGGCTCACAGGGGAAAAGCAAACCAACACTTCTGCAATCTTTGACCTTCAGAAGAAGAGAAGTTTGGTGGGCAGGGTGGCAACCAGGGTAAAGACAAATGTTTGCTGCTCAGCTCAGAGCTCTCCGTGGGACTCCATTGTCCCCCTGGGCTGGTGGCACTGCTGGGCCGTGTCCTTGAGGTGGGTAATGGTGACAGCAGTGGTTCCTCAGCCTGTCCCACCTGTGCAGGGACCCTGCTGTGTGCCCAGCCTCGTGGTGCAACTTGTGCACGCAACTCTTCTGTTGCTCTCTGCTGCTCCGGCCCTGCAGCCCTCACTGCTGCCCTCCCCCTGATCTGCTGACATCACCTGTGTTTTGTCCCCCATCTGCACCAGCTGGAACGCAGCCTCCTCTCCCTGCACGCAGGTCCCCGTGGAGCTCTATGGGAAGCGAGCTGCTCTGTGCATGCTAAGCTCAGAGGAGCCCTCAGAGCGCTGATTCCGGGTTGCAGCCATGCCTCAGAGCCAGGAGCTGCTGACCTCTGGCTCCCTGCCCTGGGATGCACGCTCACCTGCAGCTCTGCTTGTTCCCTTGCCCCGCAGCCGCCCCACACCCGCCACGCTCCCCAGCTGCGTGCATGTCTGTGAGCCGTGCTGTGTTGCAGGGGGACAGCAGGAAGCTGGAGGACGCGGGCTCGTACCTGGGGCTGCCCTCCACCAGGGGCCCCTCGGAGCCCTGGATCCTCTCTGGGTCCTCTTTCCGCGTGGCTGGGAGCGTGGCAGGCCTGGCCGTGTCAGCCCGGGACAGCTTCCAGATCTCAACGCTCGTCTGCTCCACAAAGCTGACCCAGAACGGTGAGTGCTGGATGCGCAGCGGCGCTGCTGTGCTGCTGGCAGTGGGCACCGATGGACGATGCGCGTAGCTGAGCTCTGTAGTGCTGGAAAAGAAGAAACTTCTTTAAGAGCAAATTCTATAGGAATGGCTGCAGGGAGCACCCCAGGCCGTTGCACCAGGTGTGGAGCAGGCGGTGCTTTGTTCCCTGAGCTCTGATGGGTCGGTGGTGCCAGGGGATGGGGCGGTACGTGGCTGCGCCCCACAGCCCAGCTGTGTGTCCCTGTGCTGAGCACATTGTCCTCGTGCACTGACTCTGCCAGTCCTGGCCACCCCCATCTGTCCCTTCCCACCCGTTTCCCCCAGCAATGCTGTCCTGGGGAGGGGGTCTGTCTGGCTCTGCTGCCTGTGCTGACTGTGTGTCCTCAGGGGCAGGGAGCAGGACCAGGCCTGCTCTCCTTCCTAAGAGATGGAATAAATACAGCTTGCACGCCCCTATCCGCAGGGGCTGGTTAGGAAGGGGGCTGCTGTGATCCCCTTGTTACGAGGGAGCAGAGCTGCAGAGTGATTTACAGCCAGGACAGGGGGAGCGCTGGGGGTGGCTGGGCTGCGTGCAGCAGGAAGCTCACTGCTGTCAGCAGCGGCTGTGGGGATGCTGCGGAGCCAAGAGCGCGGGGAAAGCAGAAGTGCTGAGCGCTGACGTCCTGCTTTGACATCACCGGTGCTCCCGAGGGAAACGGCAGCCCCCGAGCTGCTGCGGTGTCCCGGGCTCCCAAGGCTCTGGGGCTGCTGTCCCCCAGGTGGGCAGCGCACACGGTGGCCGCATGTGGCCCTGTGGCTGCCATCCCTGCCACGTGGCACCACTCGCTGCCGCTCTGTGTGCGCTGAAGGCTCAGGGCTGCCACTCAGCATCGCTCGCTTTGTTTGTATCAAGGTTGTCTTTTGGCTTAGCGCTCTCCTGAGCCCTCCTGGGTTGGCAGTGGGTTGTTTTTCCAAGGCAGGGCGGTGTGAGCAGAGAGCTGCAGGCTGCAGGTTGCTGCACGCACCGTGCTGAGCCCAGCCCTGCCGGCAGCCGCAGGCAGCGAGCAGCTTCTTGGCCTGCACCGAGCCCTGCAGATGGTAATTAATCTGCTCACACCCCTGAGGGAGCCGAGCTGCTGCCTTCAGTTTAGGAGCTGGAAGGAGCTGCTGAGTGCTGCTGCTGAACGCTGTGCTGAAATCACGATGGGAATTGGGACGCCGTGTTTTGAAGTGCGATCTGTTGCTGTGTAGTTGGAGCTTTCAGCCCCGAGGTCCTTTGCTCGGTGCGCTGAAGTCAGGCCCTCTGAGCGCAGACACGTCAGCGTTTAGAGAGGATTTCTGATTCGTACAAAATGGTTTGGGACGCAGCAGCACAGAGCGGCGCGGGCAGCCGTGACTGAGAGCTGGCATGGATGCAAACGGCTCCACGTGTGCCTGTGAAGCAAACAGAGCCCAGCTGGCAGCGCAGGGTGCCCGCCCTGACGGCTCAGAGCCAGCTGTGCCCTCAGCAGGGCTCCCCTCGGGCTGTGCAGTGTGTGTGCAGCTGAGGAGCAGGCAGGGCTGTGCTCTGTGCCCTGTGATGGTGCCAGTGCTCTGCGCCGGGTCACTGCAGGTGTCAGCAGCAGGAGCGGCCGCCCGTCCCTCCCCAGGGGACACAGGCACACAGACGTGGGTGAAAGCAGACATAGCAGCAGTTGGGCTCTGCGTGCACCCGGTCCATGCGGAGGAGCTGCACGGCTGCTTTGCTCCCCCACCGCGGTGCCTCCTGTGCAGGGCTGGAGGCTGGGAGCGCTCAGCTGTGCGTGTGCTGCACGCAGTGACGCAGCTGGGATGCTGCAGCGGGGCTCCCGGTGCTCGGGGTGCTCAGCACAGCACACGGTGACTCAGTGCTGCTGCGCCGATTGGGTTTGGGACCAGTGTGGCTCAGTGCAAGTGGGGTTTGGGGCTGCCGCAGTTCAGCTCATTCTCTTCCTGCAGCGCAAGTGCAGCCTCTGTAGCTCTCAGCCTTCAGTCAGTGGAGTGTGATGATGTTTCCGTGGGAGTGAAAGCAGGAGGTTTCTGTGCTGAGCAGCCCCTGCACTCAGAGCTGCACGCTGCACATGTGGCAGCTGCAGCCGTGCTTCGCCACTGCAGCGCACAGAGCTGCAACGGTGCTGCTGGTGCTGCGTGGTGTTGGATTGGTGCTTTGCATACCTGCACCAGGGCTGAGGGCTTGCATGTAATGTGCCCACAGCCCCACTGCGGGTCTGGACCAACCCCCCTCATACAGAGGAGCGGGAGGCAGCCGCACACTTCCCCTTTTGCTCTGGGTTCTTGTTGTGCAGAAGTTGGGTGCAGGCTGCAAGTTCTGGAAGGGCTGTGGGGCCCCCAGCCATCCTGTGTCTGAGCCTGGGGGGGACAAGGTGCCCCAAAGGGGTGCTGGCACAGGCGGCCCAGCTGCAGAGCACAAAAGGGGCAGGGGTAGGGCTGGCACTAGGGTTAGGATTAGGGCTGATGTTTGGATTGGAGTTAGGGCTAGGGGTCGGGGTAGGATGAGCAGGGCGGCTGCTCCGTCGCCCTGCATCCTTTGGCACAGCGCAGTGTTTGGTGCAGGCACAGCTGGCCCCCCCACCAGCGGCTCTCCATGTCCTTGGGGTGCAGGAGGAGCTGCATCTCACCCCTTGCAGGGCGCTTCCTGGGGCAGGATGGTGCCCGGGGTCCCTGATGTGGAGCCTGCATGTGCACAAAGCCTGTGCTGATCTTTCCTACCTCCCCGCAGTGAATTTGCTGGGGCTGCTGAAGTGGCGGGCCAAGCCCAGCCTGCTGGCGGGGAACCTGCAGAAGCTGATGCATGTGGATGGAGGGGAGGTCATCAAGGTAGGAGAGGGGCTGCTGCCTCACAGTGGGCAGCTGGCAGGTCCTGGAAATGGGCCGGATGCCTCCGAAGGAGAAAAGCTGTGAAGGGACAGCAGCGGCTCTGTGCTGGAGGTCCCTCCTTCTCACAGTGCCGGCAGTGCTGGAGCTCTCACTGCCGTCTCCTCCCCGCAGTTCCTCCAGGACACGTTGGATGCTTTGTTCTCCATCATGATGGAGAATGCGGACACTGACGTCTACGACACGCTCATCTTTGATGCCCTGGTAAGCAGCATCCGTTTCCCAGCCGAGCTTTCAGCACAGGACCCAACTCACCACGGGCGCGCTGCCCACCTTGCGCCCGGGTCCCTCCCCGTGTCTGCGCTGGCGCCTGGCAATGCCCCGTGCTGAGCCGCGCGGCCTCTCCGCAGGTGTTCATCGTGGGGCTGGTCGCCGACAGGAAGTTCCAGCACTTCAATGCCGTCCTGGAGGCGTACATCCGCCAGCACTTCAGTGCCACGCTCGCCTACAAGTGCGCGTGGAGCCCCGGGGCCGCGGCAGGGACGGGGCGGCAGGAGCCGCAGCGGGGCTCAGCACCCGGCGGTGCGGTGAGGAAGCGCCGCGCTCTCCTGACGCGTCCCCGTCCCGCAGGAAGCTGATCGGGGTGCTGACCCAGTACGTGGAGCAGGCGAGCCGCGGGGAGCCCTGCGAGCCCCTCCTGCGCACCTTCAAGGCCCTGGAGTACATCTTCAAGTTCATCGTCCGCTCCCGGCACCTCTTTGCCCAGTAAGTGCCGCGTGCGTGGGGACGGCGCTGGGAGGAGCCGGGAGGGTCCCGCGGGGTCTCCGTGCGCTGTGGGTGCACGGCAGGAGCCGGGGAGGCTGAGGGTGGAACCCACGGCTCCGGGTGCTGCCGCGTCCGACTGGCCTCGGCTGCGCGCCGCAGCGCCGCGTCTCCTCCCGCGGAGCTTTCGCCCGTTCTCTGCCACGTGCGGGGCTTCTGCCGCCGCTGGTGCGCGGGTCGGCAGCGCTGTTTGTGCCCGGGGAGGGGGAGGCCGAGAGGCGGTGCTGCGGCAGGACGTGCGCTCACCAAGCCCGCACCCCCCGGTGCTGCGGCCCCGCTCTGCCCTGCGGTGCTCCGTGCGGCTCCCGCCGCGACGGTCTCGGGAAATGACATCTCCTCTCGTGTGCGTAAATCACAGCGTCGTGTAAAGTAGGGCCAGAAGGGACACGCAGAGGTCAGAAGTAAACTCCTGCCCCAGGGCGGCGTTGGCCGCGCTTCCGCCGCTCCTGACAGATGGCTTTTGTCAATGCGCTCTTACAAACCTCCCTGCTGCAGACAGCGATGCTCTCCGGGCAGCCGGCGCATCTCGGGGCCCGGCAGCCCGGCACACAAACCCTGCCGTCCGCCCCGGGAGCTGGGGGGCGGCCCCTCGTGGTCCTCATCCCGGCATCTCGACCCCTCCGCAAAGCTCCGTGCCGGCAGCACGAGGGGCTGCGCGGCCCCGCGCCCTCGCGGCGCTGCTGGGAAGCGCTCGCCAAGTGGGGGCGGCAGGGCCGTCCAGGACCCGGTGTCCTTTGTACCCCGTGGGCGCTGGGTTCCCGTTCTCACCCCTTGGGTTGCGGTGGGACAGACGGCGCCCCCAGCCTGCTGCGCGTGTGGAGGGGCGGATATCAGTGGTGGAAACTTCTGAGAATGCCACCAAGCGGTTGCCAGGAAGGGCAGGTTGTGTTCCTGTTTCATTCCCGGTACGGGGCGCTGAAAGCTCCGCCGCCCCAGCAGCGAGCAGAGGTGATGCGCTCCGTGCAGAGCAGTGCGGGAGGTGGGGAGCACGGCGCTGCTGTGCTGGAAGGGCTGTGGGTGGAGGGGGATGCAGTTGGGGGGG